>NC_029530.1:11432481-11451685 GCF_001577835.2 Coturnix japonica | reverse complement strand
CTTAAGATAGAGTGTATTAATGTTAAGGAAACACTTTTCTCTATATACCTTAATGAGGAATTCTGTAAGCAAGTTTTCCATCTGGACTCTATATCGTGCACTGGCCATGCATGTGTAGAGCACACATGGAAAGAAGTAAAAGTCAAAAGGAAATCTGCTGTGGTGGCTGGGAAAGGATGAGTGCCCCTTGATGTGGGGAACGCCCTACTAGCACTGCCTTTCTCCTCCACCGTTGATATGTTTTCCTTTTTCTGGCAGTTTTGCCATTTTTCACAAAATTAATAAATAGTAGGTTAGGTTACAGAGTTTTGTTCTCAACTTAGAGATTTGTATGGAATAAATATAAATTGTTAAGAAAATAAGGTTTCTGATTATTCACAACTATACGTATGAGTGTGTATGTATGTATAAACATAATGTAATGATGTAGAATAAGGGGTGGAATGTCATGGTTTAATAATTTTGTAATTTTTCTATCAGTAAACTCAGAAGTGTGAAGTCTGCCTACAAAGCAACCCAGAGTCAGGCCACAAAGATTTATTAGGACAGATAGGGAAGGGAAAGTTTCCAGGACAATTATGGAAGATTGATTTTTCAGAACTGCCAAGAAAAGGGGGTACAGGTACATGCTGGTGTTAACTGACACCTTTTCAGGATGGCCAGAGGTATTTCCCTGTAAGACTAATAAGGCTCGCGAGGTAACGAAAGTGTTGATGCAAGAAATCACTCCAAGATTTGGGGTTCCTGCCACGATCTCTTCAGATTGGGGTCCTCATTTTGTTGCTAAAGTGGTTCAACAAGTAAGTTCACTATTGGGAATTGATTGGCAGCTACATACACCATACAGGCCGCAGTCCAGCGGTCAGGTGGAAAAAATGAATCACCTAATCAAATTACAGATAGTGAAATTGGGCCAAGAGGCTGGGATACCCTGGCCTCAGGCATTACCTCTACCATTGCTAAGAATCAGAACTAAACCCCGAACCAAGGAAGGACTGAGCCCATTCGAAATCCTTTATGGGAGGCCTTACCCTGTACAAAAGGGAGCTTCTGTACAGATTGGTGAAAGGGATTTGAGTGGGTATGTGATCAGACTGGCAAGGCAGCTGGAGAAGATTGAGGAAATGGTATTTGGTACCAGGGCACTGTCATGGTTTAATAATTTTGTAATTTTGCTATCAGTATTCCACATCATAACATCAAAGAAAGCATGAATAATTTTACTGAATCTGCAACTTACAGAAGAAGACTATATCTCCCAGACAACAACACGATAGGTCACGGGACCTGGACTCTATATTAACTCGGTTGCAGGCTAGACTGACGTCTTTTGAGTTCTGGCGTTCAGGGGAGAGTGTGGGAGCCTTCGCTGTTTCGCCTAGATTTCACAGTAGGCCTCTTGGTTACGGGACTCATTCCCTCTCCTATTTTGCTTGATTCGTTAGCTCAATTTTCAATTTTCAATTATATTGTATTATATTGTGTTATCCGGTATTTCGATATAGTATTTAGTAAATAAGTGTGCCTCCTTAGATCGTTGCCGCTGTTTTCTTTTCCTAATTAACTTTTTTCCTTTTGGCCTAGGGCCCCTCCGGGGCCCATGGCCCCCTGTCACGGACGCAGGTGGATTTTTCGTTCAAACCGTGATAGGCACGGGGCCTAGATAGCCCAGTGCATAATATACTACCAGGCGACTATGTTTATGTTAAATCCCTCTCAGATTCACCTCTGGAACCAAAGTGGAGTGGGCCCTACCAAGTGCTCCTGACCACCCACACGGCAGCAAAGGTGAAAGGACTGACGCCTTGGATACACCACACCCGCCTGAAGAAAGCTCCCAGACAACAGTGGACGGTGAAAGAGGAAGGACCACTGAAGATCAAAATCCAAAAACATGAACAAGTATCTGATGACTCTCAGCATGACAGTGGCAATGGTCACAGCAGGAAAAGAAAATAGTTATTTGAAAATGACTGAAAACATTGGCCGGGCCTTTAACAGATCTTGTTGGGTCTGTATGACTCTTCCTGGAAGAGAGGGAAGAATACCAATGTATGGAGTAGTGGCATTAAGTTGGACAATGCCAAGCTGGGTAAAACAAGGGAAATGTATATTTGGGGTAGGAAATGGACTACAGAAAGGTCCTAGGTTTGAGTTGCTAATCTTAGATTCTACTAGGTCAATCTTTGTAGATAGAAAATTTGATAAGGGGGTGGGGGTGGGATGGCGAAACTTAACGGGCATAGGGTGTAGTTGGGAATATGGGAATTAAAGAGCAGCCCCCAGGACCAGTAAAGCTAAAAAGTGGACACAAGGTGAGGGATGTGATCCGAGAGGAGGAATTGCAAGGATGGCTACATCATTTGCCTATCAAGAAAAGATGCCCAAGCCATGTAAATTACCAAATGGGTATTGGTGGCTGTGTGGGGATGGGCATGCTCGAAAAGCATTACCTATAAATTGGACAGGGACATGTACTGTAGGATATTTGGTACCTCAAACTACAGTACACGAAGACACCCCACGAGGACTTTTAAGAACTCCCTGGATTCGAACTAGGCGCACATACAATCCCTTAGTGCACAGCACAGGCTTTCATAGCTTCTTAAGAATTCTCATTCCATCTCTAGGGGTGACACAACTAGAACAGGCAATTGTGAATATCTCAGCTACTTTAGAAATAGTAGAAAATGCCACAACAGATGCATTGCGAGCAATCCAAGAAGAGGTATCCTCCTTATCCAAGGTGGTGATTCAAAACAGGATGGCACTGGATATATTAACAGCCAAAGAAGGAAGGGTATGTGCAGTAATAAATCAGATGCTGTGCATACATAAACAAAGATCTTAGAATTGAAACAGATCTTCGAAAAATCTGGGAACAAACTAAAATCCTGCATGAATCTAGTCTTGATAATACAAATTGGCTGACTGAATTATGGGATACACTCGCTAGCTGGCTACCCAATTTAGGATGGCTAAAACAACTCTTCATGGTGTTTGTAACTCTGGTAATGCTGAAAGGCCTTACCTGCATGGTAGTGAAATGTTCTATGTGCCTGGGCTTAAATACTCGAAGAGAATATGATATATGGAAGAGACATGAGTTAAGAAAGTATGTGGAAAGTGGGGTATATTTCACACCAGGAAAGGAATGATCTAGAAGGAGAGAAATCCTGCTAGATTAATGAAAAGGGGGGAATGAACAGTGAAGCAGGAAACAGATGCTCTGCTGGAATTCAGAATAAAGGGAGAGGGGGGAGGTAAAAGGCAGATAGTTAAAGGTAGTTTATAGAAAAATGATTTAGTTAGTTAGGAAAACAAGTAAAGGAAACAAGGGGCCTGGGAGAGCAGGAAGGATGCAGATAAGGAGTGAGACCTCACGGAAGTCATCAGGCAAGGAGGAGAATAGATGTTGTAAATACCAGAAGAGGAGTTGCATCCCCCTGATAAGAACAAGAGGGGGTCTGCATGCTAAACAACTATTGAATATGTATCAGAATTCCGAGAAATCATTGACTATGTATGAGATGTACCTATATCTGTGTCACAATTTTACAAGTCGATGTGCAAGTTTGGTGGAGCTATCCCCCTTGCACCTGGCGCTGGAATAAACATACCTGCTTTATAACCCATCTCTGTGTTATAGAGTTTGAATCCGCAAGTCAAGAGGACTTGAGAGCACTGTGGCGGTGCAAAGAGATCCAAAATGAAAAGAGCATGTTGAGCTGCCGTTTGCGGCTGTACCTCCCCAAATCCAGACAAAGTATGAAGAAAGAAAAACTAAGTAAACGTCTATTTGAAAGCTTTTTAGGAATATTTTAAACTACTCAGGGAATCTGATTCCAAGTTTACATGAGCTATTGGAGTGAGAAAATGGAAAATAAGTAGAAAAGAAGTGAAATAAAATTTTATTTCTAAATTCAATAATTTTTATTTATTTATTTATTTATGTTCCTATATCTCACATAATCAAGCAACCAAAGATGCATAAAACACAGAGAACCATCACTGTAAATCCTGTAAGAAAGTTCTGCATTTTATGGAAGTTTATGGAAGTTTGAATAGCGCGTATTGCAACACCTTCCTGAGAGCGTGCTTAATGTCCCTGTTCCTCATGCTGTAGATAATAGGGTTCAGTGTTGGAGGAACCACTGCGTACAGAAGTGCCACTGTCAGATCCAGGAGTGGGGAGGAAATGGACGGGGGCTTCAGGTTGGAAAAAAAGGCAGTGCTCAGAAACATGGAGACCACAGCCAGGTGGAGGGAGGCACGTGACAAGGCTTGCCTGCCGTCCCCTGCTCAGAGGGCATCCTCAGCCAGCCACGAAAGATCTTGCAGCATAGGACACAACTAGAAAACAAAGCAACCAAAGCCTAACTCACACCCAAAAAGAATAAACACAACTTCCCTGAGGTAGGATCTAAGAAGGGAAAGCTTGAGGATCTGGGGATATCACAGAAAAAACTGAGTTCACATGCGTATCCTTGGTGATAACATTGCCTTTGGCAAGAGGCAGTGAAAAACGTACTGTGCAGTGTGCAAGTCAGGGAATAGAGACCCCAGTTGCCCCAGGCCGCTGCTGAACCATGGTGGCACAAGCTCTGCTGTCCATCATAGGTCCATAGTGCAGGGGCTTGCCAGTATGGCACATAGCATTCAAGGACATGATGGTGAGAAGGGAATACTCTGCTGAGGCAAAGAAGAGAAAGAAAAAGAGCTGTGCAGCACTCCTGTGTAGGAGATTGCCCTGGTGTCCCAGAGGGCGTTTGGCCATGGCTTTGGGGAGAGTGGGTGGAGATGCTAGCCCAGGTCGGAGGAGGGCCAGGTTGAGGAGGAAGAAGTACATGGGGGTGTGCAGGCGGCGGTCGCCAGGCTACGGCTGTGCTGATGAGGCCGTTGCCCCAGAGGGCAAAGCCAGGTAAGAATGCCCAGGAAAAGAGCAGAAGTGCAGAGCTGGCAGCTGCCGCGTGTCCTGAGCAACTGCAGCAGGAGGAAACGTCGCTGATGAGCTGCTGTTGGACATCTGGTGTCTGTAGGCTGGAGTCCTGCTCAGAGTGCAGAAAGATAATGACAATCCAGAACTATTCTCAGAGACACTCCTCCTGCCTATACTATGAAATGGTTTTTATTCTCTTACAACAGTGTAACATTAGCACCATTAATGCATTTAATTTCATGTATTTCAACATTACTTAAAGCAGAAGCAGCATATGGAGCTCTAACCTCCTCACTCTTATTTTTCTTATCTCCTTCTCCCTGGATATTTTTCATCTGTTTTTATGTCTCATATCTATACCCCAAGTCTCTTAGAGCCCCCCTACCCCAGCTTCTGTGGCATTCATTTCAGGTTAGAAAAGCTGGCCTGTTATGTAGATAAGTGAATAATTCAATCAGCCTAACAGAATGAAATGATAATTCCATCCTTCGAGAAAAGGGGAGAGTTGGAAAGCACATCATGTGTGACTCTTCCAAAAACAAGCCAATTGATTTGACAGGAAAAATTCCTCAAGAACTTTATTGCCCCTTTTAGATTTTTCTGACCTCCAAACCTCTTTGCCTCAGAACAGGAAATGGAAACCCCCTGCCTTGGCTCTCCTTTTGCAAAGGACCCTAGGAAACATACTGTTGTGCAGTGGAGCTGTGATCCCCTGCCCAGGCAGCCAGCTGTGCAGCACAAGTCCTGCCGGGGCTCCTTCCCCCCACAACGTCTCCCAGCAGCGCCCTGGGCAGCTCCCACGGGCTAGGCTGAGTGCTGAGCCTGCAGGCGCAGAGTCCCATACCCGCACACAGCCCCTGGGGCACAAGCAGGACCCTGCTCTGCAGGAACAGCCCATGAGCACCCACCATGCAGCCCGGGCTGCACAGCCTGCAGCCATACAGGCGGCACATCAGCCCTCAGGGCGTGCCTGACACTGCAGTATTGGAAGCCCCTCAGCTGGAGCAGAAAGGCTTTTCCATTCCCTAAGAAACATGCAGTGCCTGCATCCAGATCTGCTATGGGATGTCCAGATTTGGTGATCCCTCCAGGAAAAGCAGCTCACGGTCTGCAGTGAGACTTACCCTGTCATGGTCTGTGAGCAATGCTCCTGCCAGTGAGCTCACAGCCCGCTCAACAACGCACACCACATCCTGCAAGCTCTCTCCAGTTTAATCTCCTCTCCTTCTGTCACCTGCAGGCGTGCTGTGCACAAGAGCTGCTCCTGGGCACAGCTGTCTCTCTGCAGCCCTGCACACTTTTATGAGCTCCCTGTGTCCCAGGAGCCTGGACAGGCAAGCAGCAGATTATGTCATTTTTATCTTTCCACTCATGTCCGCTCTGAACATTCCTGGGTCCCTAATGGCCAAGCAGCTCCTGAGAAGACAACAGCATCATGACTGTGCGTTGAAAATTTGCTCAATTACACCAACATGTCCGTGGTCAGTGACTGATTGGAGACATATGGGAGTGCTCCCAGAGTTCGTTTGACAATGCACAAAGGGCACCCAGACAAGGAAGGCGAGGTTTGGACTTTCCCTGTGCAGGGCAGTGATCCAGTTGAGGCAGTGCAGGAGCCTCATCTGTTGACAGAAATACCCTGGAGCTTGAATGGGATTCAGCTCCTACACACACAGGTGCTGGATTCCTCTTGGTTCAGCCAGAAGTGACAAGCGTTTTGCCTGCATTGTGAGCTCCTGCCTCTGATCCTTGGTACTTCAGCAGGGAGGCAGCTTGCTCACACACAGACACTGGTGATGCCACAAGGTGCCTGGGCTGCTCCTGATGTGTGGCCGTGCCTTGTAAACCGTGTGGGAAATCCCTGAGACAGACAGCTCCTTCCTGGCATACAGCCGAGGGCCAAGAGAGGGGATATGCACCGGCTGTCTGGTGAATTTCACTCACAGCTGCAAGTGCAGCCAACAGGGCCTTCAGCAAAGCCATGCCCATGGTGTGTCCATGCTGCTACGTCCCTCCAAGACCTTACGATAGGTCTAATGCCTGTGTGCCACCTTCTGCGCACTAGTACAATAGATGAGCTATCCAGTCCGGCTATGTCCAGTGATGCTTTCCAGTGAGGATGTTTACTCCTGTATTTTTGCACTAATGCAAACACCAAACGCACAAGAAGCTAGAAATCTTGGTAAGAGCTGCTGGCCTGAGCTTCCCTGTTTGGACCCACGGGTAACACAGTTTGAATGGCTTCCACAACTGCAGCTGTAGCACAAGGGGGATACAGAGTCTTCTTGGATGGATGGTGAGAGACCAAGGAAGCGCGACTTGCCCTCTGTGAGAGTGCACTGAGCTCGCCCTGGGGAAATGGCAGAGCAGCCAGGTCAAGAGCTAATGGAAATGGCCAACAGAGGAGACCAACAGTGTCTGTTACGCTGTCTTCCTGATAAGGGAGAAGCAAGTGGAAGGTGCCCTCTGCAACGATGGGAGTCTCATGTTTGCTGGCGCATTGTCCCTTTTGGGAGCCTTTTCACTCAGTATGTGCTGGCAGGGACAGCCACAGCATGGCAGTGCATGCCAGAGATCCATGGAGTAGCACAGATTGGCAGCTCTGACCCAATCAGGGAGGACCTAAAGAGGAGAGGTGCTCTGCTGGATCTCATACTCTCCAGCATGGAAGGTCTGGTGGGAATTGTGAAGGTGAAAGGGGCATCAGGCCACGTGCAAAAGACAAAAGGATCTAATTTTATTTATGTATTTATTTATTTATTTTGAGGCTGTAAGCTTAAAAGATGAACATATATGTCAATAAAACTGAAACAAAGAATTGAAGACAAAGATAGAAATCAATGAAAATGTGTTAACCCTTTTCAAAACATGAGATTCTTCATGAGTCTTGTTCATTTTTAGTTGTAAATATGAAGTATTTGTAGGATTTGTGTCTTTTTTTTTTTTTTTTTTTTTTTTCCTTTAATTCAGATGCTTTCAGGTACAGAGACACAGACAGCGATGCCAGTGCCATCATTGCCCTGTGACTAAATCCCGGCGCCCACCGCTGCTCTTCCTGCTGCCTATTTGATCCCTCATCCTCCAGGTGTCTCCAGCTGTCCTAAATAAATGGTCGTGGTTAAAGGCATTTTTCAGCAGGCCATTTAGACACAAGCTCCTTGCCACAGCCCTGCCAGAATTTCCACCATCCCTTTCTTTACTGTTCAGTCAGATACCCTCCCAATTATCTGTCCTGATTTGTGAACTTTTAGGGGGACTGACTAAAATTTGCTCCATCTGCCCAACAGCACGCATGACTGTGTTGTCAACTCCTTCACTGTGATTCTATCTATCCCTTCCTATCTTTTCTTTTTCTCTTACTTTTTCTTTTTCTATGTCGTTTTCTTCTCCTTTTCCTTTTCCTTTTCCTTTTCCTTTTCCTTTTCCTTTTCCTTTTCCTTTTCCTTTTCTTTTCCCTTTTCTTTTCCTTTTCTTTTTCCTTTTCCCTTTCCATATCCTTTTTTTTTCCTTTTTCTATTTCTATTTCTTATTTTTTCTCTTTCTCTCTTTCATTTTTTCATGCTTTAAAGAAAGCATGAATTCTGAAATAGAATGTTCATATAATTCAGTAAAGTGAAAAAAAAAGATGAAGACAAAGATAGAAATCAAGAAAGAAAGTGTTTTAACCCGTCTCAGTGTGTGAAAATACTCCACGAGTCCTGTTCAATTCTAAGTTGATACCGATCCCCAACTCCCTGCTGATCTGTCGCAAGGGAGATACTGAAATTTGCTCCATTCCTCAGTCTGTTGTCAAAATCCTTCACCGGATTCTATCTAATTCATCCTATATGGTTTCTAAGTGCCCAAAGTGAGCCCTGGGAACTCTGACCAGTGACCATACTTACCAGCCCCAATGGAACCACACTGACTAATAAATATCTTTTGGGACAGAATGCTGGCCTTTCCTTTGGGTTTTGGGAAAGTAATATTGTCCATATGATTAGGAATTACACAATTTACATTGTCGCCTCTGTGAGTCCGGGGTGTTACTGGATATTGTGTTTGAGGGGACATGGTTTAGTGGGAGCTATAGGTAATAGGTGAACGGTTGGAATGGATGATCTTTCTAGGCCTTTTCAGGCTTGGTGATTCTATGATTCCTAGCGACTGAGGTTAAACAATTATTCAGGAATATCACTGAGATCTTCCCCACGGTGAGAAGGCTCTGCATGCAGAGGGTTGTGGGACGGTCTGGGCAGCTGCCTGGAGCGGTGGGTCACCCCCAGGGCTTTGGAACTTCATCTCCGAGCAACTGCAGGATCCTGAGAAACTGGTAGAATATTGGGGGCAGGTCTGCTGTGGCTCTGGTAATCCCGACTGCAGTGTGCCAGATCCAGAGAGCTGAATTCTGGCCATGACAGTGCTTGCAGCCTCTGCAAACTCCCTGAGCAAACAGACCACTGCAGCAGCTCCAAGGTATTCTACACGTCCTGCAGTTTCTCCTAAGCTCATGGACAGATCCCGCTGTCACTCACCATCCCTACATAATGAGCATCTCAGTTACTCGTCCTGTGCGTGCTAACGGGTTCCTAGTAGCTGATTCTCAAGTATGCGTAATAAGAAATATGCTACCAAATTCCCCCAAGGGAGGAATACAAGCCCTGCGGTGCCTCAACCCTCCAATGAAGCCCAGTGCTGCTCCAACATAGTCACAGGTCCTGTGGTGGTTCAGCTCTGGCAATGAAACTCATGAGGTCACTTCACTCCTGCAACAGCCCACACCACTTCAGCTCCTACATGGAACACTGTGGCTGTTAAAACCCCTGCAGCTTGTCCTGGAACTGCCAAACAGAATGCGCATAGGGATTTAGTTCATAATATGTTTGCAACTGCAATATGTGTAATGTGTGAAAATAAAACTAAATAATTTATATATGTATAAATATCATTTGTCATAATTATTATCCTTTTCTTTTCTCTTTGTCTCAACCCATAAAATTTAAACCACAGCACTGTCCCGAGACGCTTAAGGATTTCCTTGGGGCTATTCAATCTGATCTGGTCACACACTGAAGAGCATCAGAAGATCTCGAGGTTTTCTCAGGGAGCAGCTCCTGAGGTATATTCCTTACAACCAGCTTTGAAGAGGCCTCCCTCCAGTTCTCTGTCCTGCACTTAAAGGCCCTCTTGTTATGCAGTGCAGCAAGGATATGACCTTAGCTCTGACACAGCTGTTTCGTATTGCTGCTCACTGACTGCAGCCTGGATTGCTGTTGTAGAGACAACAGGCCACTGTTTGTGACACACAAAGACCATCAGACTGCACAATGAGAGGGCTTGAGAGCACTGTGGTGGTGTAAAGAGATCAGAAATGAAAAATGCCCGTTGTGCTCCTCTCTGCGGCTGTGCCTCCAAAATCCAGACAAAGTAGGAAAAAAGAAAAGCTAAGTAAAAGTCTATTTTGAAACCTTTTTAGGTATCTTTTAATATTCGGGAATCTGGATCATGTTTACATGAGCTCTTGGAGTGAAAAAATGAGACCATTAGGTAAGGAAAAAAGTGTAAACATTTACATTTTTATTTAATAAGTTCAATAATATATATATTTTTTCTGCTCCGTTCGCTCCTATCATTCTCAACATTAATATACAACAACAATCCAAGAGATGCACTAACAATAGAAGAGGATAAAAAGCCAAACCATCACTATGAAATAGGTTCAAAAGCCTTCGAGGAATTGTCTTGCTTCACATAAATGATGTTTAGGTCTAGAAGCTGGAGTAGTAGCGATACTGGTGCCAAATAATCTTTCTTAGCCAGCCCAGGCTTCGATCTCTTCCTGTTATCACTACCAATAGCTGTACAATACAACTTCACCTATCGATCAAGAGTAGTTTGAGGACACCACTGAAGTATCGAGAAGTGCCAGCGTTCTCCTAGATCCATGATGTTGTGGAGGAAATTGGAGCAGGTTCAGGCGTAAGGCCAAATATAAGCACAGTGCGAAGAAATAGGTGAGAGCGCGACGTGATCCAGTGGTGAGGGAAGGTCTACGTAGTAAGAGAGCGATATTGTGCTCGCCCAGACTATATCAGAGAGCATCCATCACACATTGTCCAGTGAGATCTTAGACACATAGACAACTCTCAATATGGAAACACACATAAAACACATCATAAAGAGTCTAAACTGATGCATACTAAAAAATTATGAAGTCACCACACTACCTTCCTTCTCCTCGCACTGCACCTACCTTAAGAGATGGCCCTGCAGCTACCATTGAGAGCTTTGAGGATCTAAGGAGCGACTAATGTATCGCACAGCATAGAATCACTAGAGGCTATTGACTAATATTGCCCATTGAATGTCACGCCGAAGAGTGACAGTGTGGATATAAACGTAAAAAACATGTTGAACCAGTAAGAAACGAGTCTATGGACAAAAGTGAAGGACCTACTCTTACCATGTCGCACGCCATTTAGGCTATAGCTGTCTGCTTCATGCGGCCAACATAGCTTCTATTCTGTCCTAGGTATTTTTACGAGAGGAGGCGGCCACGTGACCACGGAGGCTGGCGCAGGAAACAGGCGAACGTACGCACATAACATGAGGACACGAATGGTGAGTAATGGCGATATCAAACTCTGCTGATCTACTGAAGAAGGTAAAGAGAACGCATCTGTGCATTACACATAACCTAGCTATAAGGAAGATGACCACACTGCGATCGCACACAAGAGGGTGCGTTTGGCCACTCAAGCCCTGGGCTCTATTTGTGGTGGAGAGTGGTGGTAGATGCACAGTGACCCAGTGTCGATGCGTAGTGTGTCCTCACAACAGGTTGAGGCCAGGAAGCAAGTAAAGCATGGGGGTGTTGTCTGCTATACGAGCCCACCAGGCGCGGTCAGATCACAGGGCTTCTAGTCAGTGGCTCAGCAATACGGAATCAGCCTGTTCAGAGCTGTACCTCGACTTTGGCGCTGGCACTGCATAAGACAAAGAGGCCCACTTTTAGTGCAGGACCAGAGAACTGGAGGCGGAGGCTCTTGCCAAGAAGCTGGTGTAAGGAATAACTAGGCGCTCTAGAGATCGCTCGCATGCCCTGAGAAAGAAAGACTCTCGAGCACTCAGATATAATTATAATGCACGATGCTGCTAGCCTAGACCTGTTGGGGAGCAGGATTGCCATCTGCCTAAACTGGCGGAGAGCAAGGTAAGTGACACCCATGCGGCTAGAGAATGGAGCTTCCGTAAGGCCTTGGTAACCATCTGCCGTGGGGCAATGTGGCTGTGCCTTATAGGAGCTTTTGAAGTGGCTGTGCTCAGAAGTGCGGAGCGAAGGGAGGTATCGAGAGACAAAAAGGATAAGAACTCCATAGATACGCAACAATAAATGTATTTAATATCAAGAGAGTACACTTCATATAACATCATGTCTTATAAGTAGTAATATTTTCAAAACATGTTAATCTATTCCTTCCATACCAAACATAACTAAGTAACATGTTCATAGTCTATCCCATTATTGAACCAATTTTAATTTATCATGTTCTTGCTTCTGCATTTCTCTAAGCATAAGTCAGTATATGAGCTCAACTTTCCACTCTATTTTCATTATTCATCCTTCACTACCCGGGATTTATTCATGTGCTTCTCATCGTCTCATGTTCTTTAAACCCAACTGCCTCTAGAAGCCCCAAAAACAGCCAATATGTGCATCCTCAGTGTTAAAATTCTAATAAAGCCCTGCTGTCTTGCAGGTAGAGGTTCATTCATTGTCTACTGAGAAATGAGGAATACCTTTTTCCAGAAATTTTGGCTATTCCTTATTCCCTTCCAGGAAGACCTGGGAGGCACTGAAAGAAGCACCCCCATCACACTGTCCGTTGACTGTTACCTGCAAACAAGGCAATTGATTGAACAGAAAAATTCTCAGAAGACCTGTGACAGTCCCCTTGTTACATTCATGCTCAATCTTTCTGCATTATCCCCAGAACAGGAAGATTGAAATACCTCCCTCACCTTGGCTCTCACTCTGGCAAAGCAACCCTCCAGAACACCATTTCATGTTGTGCAGTGAGGAGCTGTGATCCCTCTGCCAGGCATGCAGCTTGAGGCAGCACAAGCCCTCTGCCCCAGGCGGGGCTCCTCTCTCCACACGTCTCCCCCCTAGCGCCACATGGCCAGCTCGCGGGTCAGGCCTGAGAGGCTAGAGCTGGCAGGCAAAGCAGAGTTCCCCATATCCTGGCACACAGCCCTGGCAGCAGGCAGGGATTCCCTCGCACGTCTGCAGAGACAACCCGACCAACACCTAGCAGCGGCCACTAAAACACATGCCCTAAGCCTTAGCCCTGTGCTGGGATGCGGGCACCAAGGCAGCCTCGTGCCTGATCCGAGGTCGTGATCCAGCTGAGACAGGCCGCAAGTCTCATTTTCCACAGTAAACGAATACACTAGCCTGCTTGCAGCCTATTTCTCTACAGTTGTTATGTTCCAGGATTACTAGGCTTAACCCGGCCCTCCTAGCGAATCAGCACAGCTGCCATTAATCGCTCATGCACGGGTCACTCTACTGCTGAATGTCATATGGCACTGCTGCTAGCATATTCAAGTCAGTGATCTCTCATCAGCCCGCTCCACATTTTTACCACGCAACATGCTGCTATAGCTCCATATTCTCTCTTCTGTTTCTGTCACCTGCAGGCTGTGCTGTGCACAAGAGCTGCTCCTGGGCACAGCTGTCTCTCTACAGCACCATCTACTTTTATGAGCTCCCTGTGTCCCAGGAGCGTGGCCCAGCTGAGCAGCAGATGATGTCATTTTTATCCTTCCCACTCATCTCCCCTTAGATGTCCCTGTGTCATCATGGCCATCAGCTCCTGAAAGGCAGCAGTATCATAACTGTTCTTTGAAACCTGCTCCATTATCCACCAGACAATTCCTGACATGAGGTGAATCGTACCAGGGAGTGTTTGATGAAACAAAAATTGCACCCAGACAACAAGAAGGAGGGTTGGACTTCCCCTGTGCAGGGCAGTGATCCAGAGGAGACAGTGCAGGTAACTCATCCCCAGTTAGAAATCCTGGGGCTGAAATGGGATGCAGCTCCCCACAGACCAAAAGGAGCTGGGATTCCTCTGGCTCAGCTCAGATGTTCACAAGTAGTTTTACAGTGCTGCATTCATACCTTATTTAAACAGAACTATAAACAAATAAACAGTAAATGTCTGCTGGATACTTTCTCTTTAAGTTCTCTCCAGATATCTCTCCATTTTGCTGAATAAGTTCTGATAACCTGAAATAGATAACAGGAAGGCACAAGGCACAAGATGCTCTTTAGGTTATAATGGTCCCAGGGCACATTTGCTGCTGAGTCCATCAACCTCCAGTGCAGAGAGAAGTTTGTACAAAGTGCTTAACAAGACAAAGTCAGAAGTAACAGTGAAGTTTCTTGGAGTATTAATGGGCCCACTGAGGGCCATTATCAAGTAAGCTTCTCAAAGCACTAGTTAGAGCAGATAACTGGAAGCCATGACTACAGGCAGGCAAAGGCACTGGCATGCTAAGAAACCTCTCCTTTGCCTTACAAAGCAGACAGGTCAAGCCCTGATTGCAAGACCAGTGGTAGAGAGGTCCTGTATGTCATGTTGGCTCTGGGCATTTCCTGGGGCAATGTGTTGGAATTTTGTATGATGTTAAATGAATGACATGGGAATGCAAGATCCCAGGCTCTGCATTTTGTGCAAGGATACTGTCAAGTTCATGTCCCACATGTGCCCTGTGTCTCATTGCAGGATGTAGGATGTGAGAAGGGCCCCGTCTGAACAAGCAGTCAGTCCCAGTGAAACTCTGAACTTCAGATCTCTCAGTTCCAATGCCCTCCAGTGCACACTCTCCCATAGTTTTATGTCCTTTATGTTATGCGGTGCCCAGAAGTGCACCCAGTGCTCCAGGTGAGGCTGTAGCAATGCAGAGCAAAGAGGGACAACCCTTTCCCTCACCCAGCTGGCAATAAATTGCTTTATGCACTCCAGGGGACCATTGGCTTTCCTGGCTGCCTGGGCACACTGCTGACTCATGCTGAATTTGATGCTGACCAGGACCACCAATCCCTTTCAGTCAGACGTCTCTCATGTGTCCAATATACAGACAGTGTTTATGTCCAGGGTTGCCCATACCCAGGTGCACAATCAGGCACTTGTTCTTGTTATACTTTATGCACTTGGTGCTTAGTACCAACTGGTACCCACTTCTCTGACTTGTCCACATCTCTTTGCAAGTTTTGTCCCCTCTCAGTGTAGGCAACAGCACCTCCTCATCTGGTATCATCCTCAAACTTGCTAAGAACTACTTCTAGTCCTGCATTCAAGTCATCTGCATAAACATGAAAGGAAACTGGCCCTAAAATGGAACCCTGGGGAGCTCTGATAGTAACCATCTACCAGCCCGATGGAACCCACTGACTGTAATCCTTTGGGGGAGACCTATTGGCCAACTGCTCACCCACCACTGTTGGTGAACCTGAAAGGCAAAATGTCAGTGTGCTGGGACAAACAGACAAACACCAATATGGTTACATATAAGTGTGTCAATTTATTGCCCGAAGCCATACTTTTAAGGAGAAGACAAGCGGCGTCCAAAAATCACATCACACACTAATTGGAGGAAACTACTGCAATAACAACCCTATAAGCCCCCTTCAAGCCACGAGCCATTCATTCTTTTCCTAGCGGTGTCCTTGGTTCTCATGCTGTTTTATCGCTGCTCCGCAGCTTTTGCTGCTCTGTGAACTTCTTATCTCATCCATGGCTGCTGCTCTGTAAAATTCTTCTGAATTACAACACACTGCAATTCTGTTTCTATGTACTGTATTCAGGAATTTCTGTCCAGAACGGTGCTGTGAGAAATTATATCAAAAGCTCTACTGAAATCGCTCAAGTTTACATCCCACTGCCTTCCCTTGTTTCAGCTCAATGGATAAAGGTGTCAATAAAAAGACCTGAAATTAAATAGGACCTTCCCTTGGGATATGTGTTTGTCTTGACCAATGACAAAGAATTGTCCTTCAGGTGGTTTTTCCCATTACTCCCACCATCATTTTCTCCATATTCTTTACCAGGCACTGTTTGTGAGAACTGACAGGTCCCATAATGCCTGTGTCATCTTGCTCTTTCCTTACAATGAGACACATTTTGCCAGCTTCTGTCAACTGGTGTGACCCTAGATTAATTAGATGCCATTTAAATGGAGCCCAGATCATACTAAAGTGTTCATCATGCAAGAACGTAGATGTGCCATAAAGCTTTTCAATGCCTTGAACACTGGAGTATGTCACAGATGGGAAGCGAGAGGAGATCTGCCTCTTCTTGTTTCTGAGGCTCATTCTTGGGGGAAATACAGAAAAGCTGTTCAGAGCAGCAAGCTGTGGAGCAAGATAAACAGCATGAGATACCAAGACACCTCTGCAAGAGAAAGGAGAAGTCTCACAGCTTTCTGATTGGATATGTGCCTGCATGGACAGTTGAAAAGTGTTTTGTAGAATGCTTTGTTGACATGTAAGGTGTTTGGGAAAGTTGTAAGGGTGAATGGAAAAGTTAGAAAATAACAACTGTTGAAGGTATATCAGGGATGTTGAGAACTTGTAATAAACGATTTGGATCATTCACATCTGAGTCCGTACCTCAAACGCTGCACATATCTTTTGATAAGCTGAATATCACTACATACTCCATGGGGTCAGGTGCAAAAGACACAATGGGTGCCCTAAGCAGACGTGGCTGAGGTGGGTATATTAGGATGGCCAAGAATACCTCCTTTCTGGCTCCTTCACTTGATGCTCCAGAAGGAGGATGTCTATCTCATTAGATTTTTCCGGTCACCAGTTTAACAAGCACATAGCACAAACTAG
Organism: Coturnix japonica; assembly: GCF_001577835.2. NCBI lineage: Eukaryota > Metazoa > Chordata > Aves > Galliformes > Phasianidae > Coturnix > Coturnix japonica. The sequence goes on along the minus strand of NC_029530.1, from coordinate 11,434,859 downwards.
GATTCACCTCAAAGGCACCTTGGGCATCACTGACGAGACTGTGTACGAGCAGTGCAGTCCCTAGTGGAATAAAACCAAGGAATTCAGATGAGGGACACACGAACTCAACCTGTGCAGCAATCTGAACTCAGGCTAGGTGAACCTTGCAGCCTCCGTGGTCTTTGAAAACCTGATTTCCCAATTCTGCCCCAGGGTTCCATCATAGAGGAGTGAGATGGCCTAACGCTTACCGATAAGGAATCGGGCACTCCGTTCCAGATGATAACAGGACAATTGGAAAGGGCGGATGTTAAATTAAAAAGGGAGACATAGGTTAGATGTGAGGAACCCTATATTTTTACACAGCATCACTGGAAAATAGTTCGGCCCTTAAGAGCTGGCATGACCCGATGGATGGCGATCCTGGTTTTTACTCTGGGTTTACCATCACATCAATCCAGGTTTCTACTCATAACTTTTCTCTTGGTGAAGCTCTCACTTTACTCAAAGTTTTACTCACAATTATCCCATCAGGCGTAGTGTGATCGTGGAGATGGGCTGGTGAGTGACTTTGCTGGCACGTCCCAGGAAGGCTGCCAGGCAGATGACCCCCAGAAAAGTGGTTGAGCTCCCTGCCCCTATCACAGTCGGACAGACCTGACTGATGAGGGAGGGTGGCAAGAGAGCTCCAAAACTAACGTCTACAGAGCCCCCCATCCTGCCTAAGCCCTCACCCCTGACTCCATTAAGCACAGGTTTTGACACTCTGAATCTGAAGGAGATAAGAATGGGAGGCAATGGAGGATTCTGCCTAGGAGGAGCCTAATACAAGGCAGTCCACTACCACCAAGCCTTTTGACTTCCTCTGGCATGAAAGAAAAAAGGGCTGTTCGTGGTGGGTGATCCCTTCTCAGAGAGGAATAGAGGGCCCCATTGCAGACCTGGACCCGAGCCGTCAGGAAGTCTGCTGCCTCCTGGCCTTCCAGGTCAGGACATAATGAGGAAACTCCCAATGCTGGTTAGGTCCACTGATTAATTTTCCACTACTCATTAGTTTTAGGTGGGCAGTGATGAAATTTTCTTAGATAAGCCTACAAAGATTGAAAAGAGATTTCAGGGAATTTTAGGCCATTAGTTCACAGAGTGGAGATCCAAATGATTTTTTGTGTCCTGTACCTTCAGGGGCAGTGAGGGACCGGAGAGCAGGCTTGGAAAGCAAAGCAATGAACAATTGTCTCAGCAGTAAACTGGTATGAGCCAGAAAACTTTGTTCTTTTGATCACAGGGCAGTTTACTTGGCCCATGTGACCTGTTATCCATGAATGGAACCCCAACTGTCTCAAGGGGAACGAATCCCTAGCACGATAGTAGCGGGGCTTATCGAAAGCAGCTTCAAACTAGCTACGGATGGGGGAAGGGGAACAAAACAGGGGCTTGCACCAAGAAGATGAGCCTAGGGGAAATGCTGCTTGAGCCTGGGAGAGAGGCAGATGCCTCACTGAAGTGAGACTGACCAACGCAATAGCTTGGTCAACAAGCAGGAGGAGCTGGAAGCAACTGCTGCATCTGACAAACCATGAAACTAGTTACTATTACCGGACCCATGGTGGGACCACTGCCATGACTGGAGTGCTGTGATGGATGGTTACAAGCTCTTCAGAAGGAATAGATGAGGAAGGAAGGGCGATGGTGTGGCCCTTTAATATAGAGTTTGACTACAGGCAGGGACTACAGGCAGGGAAAGGCACTGGCATGGTGTCTCTTATGCTGAAAAACTTATCTTTCGTCTTATGAAGCAGAAAAGCCATGCCCTGAACTCCAGACCCCTGGCAGGGAGGACCTCATTCTGACTAAGGATTCTTCCTGGGGCAGTAGGATTGAGGTCTGTATGATGTTAAATGAAAGACATGGGGACAGAAGATCCCAGGCTTCGCATGTGGTGCAAGGATGCTGTGAAGTTCATGTCCCACATGTGCCCTGTATCTCATCACAGGATGTAGGATGTGAGTAGGGCCCAGTCCGAACAAGCAGTCAGTTCCAATGAAACTCTGAACTTCAGATCTCTCAGTTCCAGTGCCCTCCTGTGCACACACAGCCATAGTTTTATGGCCTATATGTTCTGCATTGCCCAGAAATGCACCCAGTGCTCCAATTGTGGCTGTAGCAGTGCAGAGCAGAGGGAGACAATCCTTTCCCTCACCCAGCTGGCAATAAATTCTTGATGCACTTTTTGGGACCGTTGGCCTTCCTGCCTGCCTGGGCACACTGCTGACTCATATTCAATTTGATGTTGCACAGGACCCCCAATCCTTTTCAGTCAGACCACACCCTAGTGACCCGTATCCAGTCAGTATGTATGTCCAGTGTTGCCCCTACCCAGGTGCACAATCAGGCACTTG
>NC_029530.1:11430204-11432007 GCF_001577835.2 Coturnix japonica | reverse complement strand
GCCTGGACACCCACCTGTGTGCCTACCTGGTGTTCCCCAGGGGTCTGTCCTGGGACAAGTGCTCTTTGGTGTCATTGTTGATGATTTGGATAGAGGGATTGAGAGCAACCTATGTAGGTTTGCTAATTACACCAAATTGGCTGGGAGTGTGGATCTTCCTCGGGTTAGCAAGACCCTGCTGAGGGATCTGGACAGGCTGGAGAGCTGGGCTGAAGCCAATGGGATGAGGTTCACCAAGACCAAATGCCACGTCCTGAACTTTGGGACCTGGAATGGACTTCCTAGGTTGGAGGTGGTGGATTCAGTGACCCTGGAGGCGTTCAAGGAATGATTGGATGTTGTGTTGAGGGCCATGGATTTGTGGGAGCTATTGGTGATAGGTGACCAGCTGGACTGGATGATCTTTTAGGTCTTTTCCTACCTTGGTGATTCTATGATTCTATTATATCCCATCCTTGTATGAGTGCCCTCCTTGAGCAAACACTCTCTGGGAGGACTCAGCACATGTCTGGAATTAGTCACTGACCACTAAATCTGTTGAATTTAACACCATATTGGGTCTTGAGAAACAAGTCCTGTGGCAACATGGCACCCCAGAAAGAACAGAGTCTGATAACAAGATGCCTTTCAAAAATTCCCTTATAAATACTTGGGCGAAAGATCATGGCATTGTTTGGATTTATCATATCCCCTACCATGCACCAGCTTCTGATAAAGAGATCAATACAATGGGTTGTTGAAATCTATGTTGTAAGCAATGGGTGGTGGAACACTGAAGCACTGGGTAAAGCATTTGGCAGAAGCCACTTGGTTGGTCAGTACTAGAGGATCAGTCAGTTGTGATGGTCCTAGCCAATCCAGCCCCTGTATACTGCAGAGGGAGATAAGGTCACTGTTGTTCATGTAAAGAACATGTTGGGAAAAGCTGTTTGGGTCCTTCCAGCCTCTGTAAAGGGCAAACCTGTGCTGCTGTAGAGACAACAGAACTGTTGTGAGACACACAAGGCCTGCAGAAATAAGAGGTCTTGAGAGCACTGTGGCTGTATAAAGGGAGCAGAATTGAAAAGGGCACGTTCTGCTGCTGTCCATTGCTGTAACCCCCCAGACCCAGACAAGGTAGGAAGAGAGAACAGCGAAGGAAAAGTCGATTTTTAAAGCTTATTATTTATCTCTTAACCTATTCAGGCAATATGGTTCCATGTTTACCTGAGCTCCTGGAGTAAGAAAATGGAAATTAGGTAGGAAAGAAGTAGTGAAATAAATCGCAACTTATTTGCAGATTACAGTATTACAAAAAATAAAAAAAACCCCAAAAAGAATAAAACATGAAGAACCATCACTGGGTGTTGTGTGAGGAAGATGTGCACTTCATCAAAGCTGGAATAGTGCATATTGCAACAGTTTCCTGAGAGCCTGCTTGATCTCCCTGTTCCTCATGCTGTGGATAATAGGATGGAGTATTGGAGTAACTACGGAGTACAGAAGTGCCACTGTCAGATCCAGGAGTGGGGAATAAATGGAGAAAGGCTTCAGGTAGGCAAAAAAGGGTGTGCTGAGAAACAGGGAAACCACGGCCAAATGAGGGAGGCATGTGGAGAAGGCTTTGTGCCGTCCCTGCTCAGAGGGCATCCTCAGCACAGCAAGGAAGATCTGCACATAGGACACCACTATGAAAACAAAGCACCCAAAGGCTAAACTGGAACCAAAAAAGAGAAACACAACTTCCCTGAGATTTGATTCTGAGCAGGAGAGCTTGAGGATCTGGGGGATTTCACAGAAAAACTGGTTGACAACATTGCCTTG
>NC_029530.1:11423901-11427619 GCF_001577835.2 Coturnix japonica | reverse complement strand
CACGTGGGTCCCTGGAAATGCTACCCAGTTGGCGAGCTTCACTGCCATCGAGCCATGCACTGTTGGCACCATTGTCCCAGCAGCGAAGTAACCAAGTGACCATATGTTCTTTTGGCTGACGTGTGAAATCCTTTCTTAGATCTCGAATTTCACTCAGTTTAAAAGATCGATCAATAATGGTCGTTATACTTTGCTCACCTTTTGCTCTATCAAGCGTCCCAGGTGTTGATGGTGGCAACTGTGTTGATGAGGCTGCCCCATCTAGAAGTTTGGACTCGAGAAATTCTCGTAAAGAAAATCTCGCTTTTGGTTCCTCTTCTGACTCTGACTCTGACACTTGTGTTATTTCCTCCAGGTAACCCTCCTCCTTTTTCCTCTCTCCTAACTTTCTCTGCTCCTCTAACTTCTGCTCCTCTAACATCTTCTTATACCCCTCTAACATTCTCTGCTCCTCCAACCTCCTCTGGTCTTCTGACTCCCCCTGCTCTCCTGAGTCCCCCTGCTCTCCTGAGTCCTGCTCTACTACTCCTACTTCGCTCTTCCAACTCCTTCTGCAGTTTCTCCAACTGAGTTGAAACTCGTTTTATCTTTCGCCCTCTTACAGGGGCAACCAACATTGTATCTGGTGTCCCAGATGGTTGGTCCAATTGGACTACCTGTGCCCCCGGTGGCTGGTCAGATTGGACTACATGCGCCCCCAGTGGCTGGTATAATTGGACTACATGTGTCCCTGGTAGTTGGTTAAAAACTTTCAGCTCACCCCGGAGGGCACATAGCTGGTCTCGGAAAGTGTTCCGCTCAAACTGGACGGCACCAAGCTCAGTCTGGAGGCTGTTGTAGTTGGACTGGAGAGTGTTGTACCCGAACCGGAGGACGTTATGCTCAGTCAGGAGGGCATTGTGCTCAGTCTGGAGAGTGTTGTACCCAGACAGGAGGGCATTGTGCTCAGTCTGAGCATGACAGTTAGATCTATGGGGCAGGAGCTGCTGTGGGGCAGATTTGGGTCAGATCTATGAGGCAGGAGCTGCTGTGGGGCTGATTTGGGTCAGATCTATGGGGCAGGAGCTGCTGTGGGGCTGATGTGGGTCAGATCTATGGGTCAGGAGCTGCTGTGGGGCTGATGTGGGTCAGATCTATGGGGCAGGAGCTGCTGTGGGGCTGCTGTGGGTCAGATCTATGGGGCAGGAGCTGTTGTGAGGCTGATGATGGTCTGATCTATAAGGCAGGAGCTGCTGTGGGGCGCATGTGGGTCAGATCTATGGGGCAGGAGCTGCTGTGGGGCAGATGTGGGTCAGATCTATTGGGCAGGAGCTGCTGTGGGGCTGATGTGGGTCAGATCTATGGGGTAGAAGCTGCTGTGGGGCTGATGTGGGTCAGATCTATGGGGCAGGAGCTGCTGTGTGGCTGATGTGGGTCAGATCTATGGGGCAGGAGCTGCTGTGGGGAACATGTGGGTCAGATCTATGGGGCAGGAGCTGCTGTGGGGCTGATGTGGGTCAGATCTATGTGTCAGGAGCTGCTGTGGGCCTGATGTGGGTTATATCTATGGGGCATAACCTGCTGAGGGGTAGATGTGGGTCATATCTATAAGGCAGGAGCTGCTGTGGGGCTGATGTGGGTCAGATCTATGGGGCAGGAGCTGCTGTGGGGCTGATGTGGGTCAGATCTGTGGGGTAAAAGCTGCTGTGGGGCAGATGTGGGTCAGATCTATGGGGCAGGAGCTGCTGTGGGTCAGATCTATGGGGCAGGAGCTGCTGTGGGGCTGATGTGGGTCAGATCTATGGGGCAGGAGCTGCTGTGGGGCAGATTTGGGTCAGATCTATGGGGCAGGAACTGCTGTGGTTCAGATCTATGGGGCAGGAGCAGCTGTGAGGCACATGTGGGTCAGATCTATGGGTTTTAGGAGCTTCCTGTGGGGCTGATGTGGGTCAGATCTATGGGCGAGGAAGCTGCTGTGGGGGCAGAATTGGTCAGAATCTATGGGCAGGAGCTGCTGTGGGCTGATGTGGTCAGATCTATGGGCGAGGAGCTGTCTCGTGGGGCTTTGATGTGGGTACAGATCTATGGGTCAGGAGCTGCTTGGGGCTGCTGTGGTTCAGATCTATGGGGCATAGGACTACTTTGGGGCTGATGGTGGTTAGATCTATACGGCAGGAGCTGCCTGTGGGGCTCGATGTGGTTAGATCTGTTATTACGGCCAGGAGCTGCTGTGGAGGGATGATGTAAGGCAGAATCATGGGGCAGGAGTTGCCGTGGAGATGATGTGGGCCCAGAATTTTGGAAGCAGGAGTCAGCTGTGGGGCAGATGGGGGGGACATATCTAATGGTTGCAAAATTGCTGTGGGGACTGATGTGGGTCAGATCAATGAGTTTGGAGATGCTGTGGGGCGAATGTGGGTCAGAATCTATTGTGCAGGGGATGCTGTGGGGCAGATTTTGGGTCAGATCTAATGGTGGAGCTGCTGTGGTCTGATGTGGGTCAGATCTATGGGGCAGGGAGCTGCCCTGTGGGCAGACGTGGGGACAATATCTATGGGGCAAAATCTGCTGTGGGGCTGAATGTGGGTCAGGATTTATGAGACCAGGAGCTGATGTGGGTCAGATCTACGGAGCAGGAGCAGCTTTGGGGCACATGTGGTTCAGATTTATGGGTTAGGAAGCTGCTGTGGGGCACATAATGGCAGATCTTGGGGCAGGAGCTGCTGTGGGGCCTATGTGGGTCAGATCTGTGGGACAGGAGCTGCTGTGGGGCTGATGTGGGTCAGATCTATGGGGCAGGAGATGCTGTGAGTCAGATCTATGAGGCAGGAGCTGCTGTGGGGCTGATGTGTGTCAGGTCTATGGGGCAGGACCTGCTGTGTGGCTGATGTTGGGTCCAGTATCTATGAGTTTTGGAGCTGCTGTGCGACATATGTGGGTCAGATCTATGGGGCAGGATCTGCTGTGGGGCTGATGTGGGAAAGATCTATGGGGCAGGAGATGCTTTGGGGCAGATGTGGGTCAGATCTATGGGGCAGGAGCTGCTGTGTGGCTGATGTGTGTCAGATCTAATGGGGTGAAACTGCTGTGGGGTGCAAGTGAGTATGAATCTACTGGGGCGGAAGGTGCTGGGGGTAGATGTGTGTCAGAATCTAATTGGGACAGGAGTTGCTGTGTGGTAAATGTGGGTCAGATCTATGGGGCAGGAGGTGCTGTGGGGCGCATGTAAATCCAGGATCTACTGGGGCGGAGGTCTGTGGGTCAGATTGTCATGGTTTATAGTTTGTAATTTGCTAATCGAGTATTCCACATCATAACATCATATAAAGCATAATAATTTTACCTGAATCTGCAACTTACAGAAAAGAAAGACTACAAATCTCCCAGGGAACAATCACGATAGGTCACGGACCTGGTACTCTATATTAACTCTGCCTCGCAGAACAGACTGACTTTCGAAGTTCTGGCGTTCAGGGGAGAGTGTGGGGAGCCCTTCAAGCCGTTCGCTAGCCAGATTCACATAGGCCTCTTCGGGTTAGGGACTCATCTCTCTCTCCTATTTTGCTTGATTTGTTAGCTTCAAATTTTCAATTATAATTTGTATTATATTGTGTTATCCTGTTATTTCGATATAGTATTTTAGTTAAATAAGTGTGGCCTCCTTTAGATCGTTGCCCTGCGTTTTTCTATTTCCTAATTTAACTTTTTCTTCCTCGTCTTCCCCTTCTTCCGTTTTTTT
>NC_029530.1:11405420-11422897 GCF_001577835.2 Coturnix japonica | reverse complement strand
ATGGGGCAGGAGCTGCTGTGGGTCAGATCTATTGGGCAGGAGCTGCTGTGGGGCAGATTTGGGTCAGATCTATGGGGCAGGAGCTGCTGTGGGGCTGATGTTGGTTAGATCTATGGGGCAGGAGCTGCTGTGGGGCTGATGTGGGTCATATCTATAAGGCAGGAGCTGCTGTGGGGCTGACGTGGGTCAGATCTATGGGGCAGGAGCTGCTGTGTGGCTGATGTGGGTCAGATCTATGGGGCAGGAGCTGCTGTGGGGCACATGTGGGTCAGATCTATGGGGCAGGAGCTGCTGTGGGTCAGAAAGATCTATGGGGCAGGAGTTGCTGTGGGGCTGATGTGGGTCAGATCTATGAGGCAGTAGCTGCTGTGGGGCAGATGTGGGTCAGATCTATTGGGCAGGAGCTGCTGTGGGGCTGATGTGGGTCAGATCTATGGGGCAGAAGCTGCTGTGGATATGATGTGGGTCAGATCTATGGGGCAGGAGCTGCTGTGGGGCTGATGGGGGTCAGATCTACGGAACAGGTGCTGCTGTGGGTTTATGTGGGTCAGATCAATGGGGCAGGAGCTGCTGTGGGGCTGATGTGGGTCAGATCTATGGGGCAGGAGCTGCTGTGGGTCTGATGTGGGTCAGATCAATGGGGCAGGAGCTGCTGTGGGGCTGATGTTGGTCATATCTGTGGGGCAGGAGCTGCTGTGTTGCTGCTGAGGGTCAGATCTATGGGGCAGAAGATGCTGTGGGGTAGATCTATGGGGCAGGAGCTGCTGTGGGGCTGATGTGGGACAGATCTATGGGGCAGGAGCTGCTGTGGGGCAGATGTGGGTCAGATCTATGGGGCAGGAGCTGCTGTGGGGCTGATGTGGTTCAGATCTATGGGGCAGGAGCTGCTGTGGGGCACATGTGTATCAGATCTATGGGGCAGGAGCTGCTGTGGGGCACATGTGGGTCAGATCTATGGGGCAGGAGATGCTGTGGGTCAGATCTATGGGGCAGGAGATGCTGTGGGGCAGATGTGGGTCAGATCTATGGGGCAGGAGCTGCTGTGGGGCTGATGTGGGTCAGATCTATGGGGCAGGAGCTGTTGTGGGGCTGATGTGGGTCAGATCTATGGGGCAGGAGCTGCTGTGGGGCTGATGTGGGTCAGATCTATGGGGCAGGAGCTACTTTGGGGCTGATGGTGGTTAGATCTATATGGCAGGAGCTGCTGTGGGGCACATGTGGGTCAGACCTATGGGCAGGAGCTGCAGTGGAGATGATGTAGGTCAGATCTGTGGTGTAGGAGCAGCAGTGGGGCAGATGTGTGTCAGATCTTTGGGGAGGATCTGCTGTGGGGCTGATGTGGGTCAGATCTATGGGGCAGGAGCTGCTGTGGGGCTGATGTGGGTCAGATCTATGGGGCAGGTGCTGCTGTGTGGCTGATGTGGGTCAGATCTATGGGGCANCGAAAACCCATAGATACCGATAGAAGACATTTGGGCCAATAGATACCCATAAGAGACCGCATAGAGACCCCATAGAGGCACATAGGGACCACACTGAAACCCATAGATACCCATAGGAAGACAGCTTGGGCCCAGAGATACCCATAAGACACCCCATAAAGACTCCATTGAGGCACATAGACACCCATAGGTGGGACATTGGGACACATAGGGACACATATTGTCCCATAGGGAGACACTGGGACCCATAGGGACACATAGAGATCTATAGGGGGACATTGGGACACATAGGGACCCATAGAGAGACATAAGAGACACATAGGGACCCATTTAGAGGCATAATAACCCATAGAGTCCTATAGGGACACCCAGAGATCCATAGGGAAACATTGGGACCCACAGGGGCTGTGTGGGAGATTGGTAATCACAGCCTGAACCTCTGATAATCAGCTGAGGCAAGTGTGGGGTCAGCTGCGGGAGCACAGGTGAGAGTTAATGGAGCTGTGCTCCCGGAGGGCTGGAGCTCGACTCCGACCTCCTCTGAGACCTCATTTAAGGGCTGACCCTCACTCGAGGCCGCTTTCCATATCTTTCCGAGCTCCCTGTTACCGGGTGAGGTCCCAGAAGACTGGAGGGCTTGCCAACGTGACTCCCATTTCCAAGCAAGGTTGTTCAGGAGGATGCGGGCAACTCCAGGCCTGTTAGCTGACCTCGGTGCCAGGGAGGGAATGGAACGAATTGTCTTGAGGGAAGATGACAGATGCGGCAGGTGTGGGATGAGCAGGAGATCAGACCTAGCGCAGCCATGGGTTCGTGAAGGGCAGCTCCTGCTTGACCAATCTGATCTCCTTCTACGATCCTGTGACCCATCTGATGGATGAAGGAAAGAAAGAAAGGCTGTTGATGTGCTCTACTTGGACTTCAGCAAAGCCTTCACAACTGTCTTCCCATGCTATCTCCCTACAAAAGCTGGCAGCCCTTTTTCCTAACCTTGAGATTCTGTGATTCTGTGCAGGCAGCATCTCTTGGACATCTGCTGCTGCAGTGAAGACCGCCCCAGCTTCCTAAGCGGAATGGCATCACCACTGGTGAGTTTTTTCTCTCTCGCTTAGAACCTCTGTACATTTGTTACCAATCTTTGTTACCATCTGTTAGTTAACCTTAGACAGGGGGACATAGAGAGACACTGGGACCCCTAGGGACCCATAGAGATCCAGAGGAAGACATTGGGACCCATAGGGACACATAGAGAGACACTGGGACCCATAGGGACACATAGAGACCCATAGACAGTCATTGGGAGCCATAAGGATAAATTGAGACCATAGAGACCCATTGAGACCCATAGTGCCTCAAAGAAAACCATAGCGACCCCGAGAGTCAACCCATAGCGGACCCATAGGAACACAAAGATACCCCATAGAACCCATATGTGTACCCATAGGGCCCAAAGAGACCCATAGCACCCCATAGCTACTCCATAGTGCCCCCATAGCAGCCCATGGAGCTCATAGACACTCCATTGTCCCCACAGCACCCCATTGCACCCCATAGGGACCCATAGACACAGCATACTGCTTCCATAGAGCCCCATAGACACCCCCATAAGTTCCCCACAGCACCCCATAGCAGCCACAGAGTGCCCCACATAGACACCACATAAGGCCTACAGCCACACCATAGAGCCCAATTGAACCAAATAGACACCCCATATCGCCCCATAGTGCCTGTAGACACCCCATAGAGCCCCATAGAAACTCACTGAACCCCATACAGACCCCATGCAGACCCCATAGAGCCCCACAGACAACCCATAGATCCCCAAAGACACCCCATAGACTCCCCATAGAGCCCCATAGGGACCTCATAGCGCCCCATAGAAACCCCATTCTTCCGCATAGAGCCCCATAGCAACCAATAGTACCCCATAAGTCACCCATAGCGCCCCATAGGAACCCAAGGATACCCCAAAGCACCCCATAGCCACCCTACAGCACCGCATAGCCACCCCATAGAGCCCCATAGACACCACATAGTGACCCATAGTGACCCATAGGGGCCCAAAGAGACCCCATAGCACCCCATAGCTACTCCATAGTGCCCCATAGCAGCCCATGGAGCCTCAATAGACCTCTCTTGGTGCCCCAGCGCCGCCCATTGGCACCCCATAGAGAACCCATAGACACCCTATACTGCTCCATAGAGCCCCATAGCACACCCCATAGTGCCTCACCGCACCCAATAGCACAAACATAGATGCCACATAGACAACCACATAAGGACATATAGCCACGCCATTAGGCCCCATAGACATCCCATAGAGCCCCGTAGGCAACCCATTGTGCCCCATAGAGCTCCCATAGCCACCCATAGAAACTAATTTACCAAATAGACACACCATAGCGTTCCATAGACACCCCATAGAAACCTCAGAACGCCCCATAGAGCTCCATAGGCACCCCAGTATGAGAGCCCATAGAAGAACCCATAGAGGCACATAGCAACCCATAGGGGGACATTGGGACACATATGGACACATAGTGACGCCATAGGGAGCACTGGTGACCCAGTCATGGGTGAGCATGGGTACACATAGGGACACCATGGATTAACATGGTTGATACAACCATGTTGTATGTTTTCATGTTTATTCAACCATGGTTTGATTGTGGGTCAGATCTAATTGGGGCAGGAGCTGCTTGGGCACATGTGGGTCAGATCTATTGGGCCGGAGGTGCTGTGGGGCTGATGTATAAAGAATCTATGGGGCAGGAGATGCTTTGGGAAGATGTGGGTCAGGTCTATTGGGCTGGAGCTGCTGTGGGGCACTTGTGGTCAGATCTATGGGGCAGGGGCTGATGTGTGTCAGATCTTTGGGGAGGATCTGCTGTGGGTCTGATGTGGGTCAGATCTATGGGGCAGGAGCTGTTGTGGCGCAGATGTGGGTCAGATCTATGTTGCAGGAGCTGATGTGGGGCAGATGTAGGGCATATCTATGGGGAGGAGCTGCTGTGGTGCAGATGTAGGTCAGATCTATGGGGAGGAGCTGCTGTGGTGCAGATGTGGGTCACATCTATGGGGCGGGAGATGCTGTGTGGCTGATGTGGGTCAAATCTATGGGGCAGGAGCTGCTTTGGGGCTGATGGTGGTTAGATCTATGGGGCAGGAGCTGCTGTGAGGCGCATGTGGGTCAGATCTATGGGGCAGGAGCTGCTGTGGTTCAGATCTATGGGGCAGGAGCAGCTCTGGGGCACATGTGGGTCAGATCTATGTGTTAGGAGCTGCTGTGGGGCACATGTGGGTCAGATCTATGGGGCAGGAGCTGCTGGGGCACATGTGGGTCAGATCTATGTGTTAGGAGCTGCTGTGGGGCACATGTGGGTCAGATCTATGGGGCAGGAGCTGCTGTCGAGATGATGTGGGTCAGATCTTTGGGTAGGAGCTGCTGTGGGGCAGATCTGGGTAAGATGTATGGGGCAGGAGCTGCTGTGGGTCAGATGTGGGTCAGATCTATGGTTTAGGTGCTGCTTTGGGGAAAATGTGGGTCAGATCTATGTGGCAGGAGATGCTGTGGGTCAGATGTGGGTCAGATCTATGGGGCAGGAGATGCTGTGGAGCAGATGTGGGTCAGATCTATGGGGCAGGAGCTGCTGTGGGGCAGATGTGGGTCAGATCTATGGGGCAGGAGATGCTGTGGAGCAGATGTGGGTCAGATCTATAGGTCAGGAGCTGCTGTGGCTGATGTGGGCCAGTTCTATGGGGCAGGAGATGCTGTGAGTCAGATGTATGAGGCAGGAGCTGCTGTGGGGCAGATGGGGGTCAGATCTATGGGGCAGGAGCTGCTGTGGGGCAGATGTGGGTTAGATCTATGGGCAGGAGCTGCTGTGCTGCACATGTTGGTAGGGTCTATGGGGCAGGAGCTGCTGTGGGGCAGATGTGGGTCAGATCTATGGGGCAGGAGCTGCTGTGGGGCTGATGTTGGTCAGATCTTTGGGGCAGCAGCTGCTGTGGAGCAGATCTGGGTAAGATCTATGTCGCAGGAGCTGCTGTGGGGCAGACGTGGCACTATCATGGGGCAAAATCTGCTGTGGGGCTGATGTGGGTCAGATCTATGGGGCAGGATCTCCTGTGGGGCTGATGTGGGTCAAATCAATGGGGCAGAGCTGCTCTGGGGCACATGTGGGTCAGATCTATGGAGCAGGAGCTGCTGTGGGGCAGATTTGAATCAGATCTATAGGGCAGGAGCTGCTGTGGGTCAGATCTATGGGCAGGAGCTGCTGTGGGGCACATGTGAGTTAGATCTATGGGGCAGGAGATGGTTGTGGGCAGATTTTGGGTCAGATGTATGGGTCAGGAGCTGCTGTGTTGCTGGATGAGGGTCAGATCTATGGGGCATGGGCTGCTGTGGTTCAGATCTACGGGACTGGAGCTGCAGTGGAGCACATGTGGGTCAGATCTATGGGGTAGAAGCTGTTGTGGGGCTGATGGTGGTTAGATCTATAAGGCAGGAGCTGCTGTGGGGCTGACTTGGGTCAGATCTATGGGGCAGGAGCTGCTTTGGGGCTGATGGTGGTTAGATCATGGCAGGAGCTGCTGTGGGGCACATGTGGGTCAGACCTATGGGGCAGGAGCTGCAGAGGGGATGATGTAGGTCAGATCTATGGGGGCAGGAGTTTGCTGTGGGGAATATGAGGGACATATCTATGGTGCAAAATCTGCTGTTGGACTGATGTGGGTCAGATCTATGGGGCAGGAGCTGCTGTGGGGAACATGTGGGTCAGGTCTATGGGGCAGGAGCTGCTGTGGGCACATGTGGGTCAGATCTATGGGGCAGGAGTTGCTGTTGGGCAGATGTGGGGCATAACTATGGGGCAAAATCTGCTGTGGGGCTGATGTGGGTAAGATCTATGAGACAGGAGCTGCTGTGGTTCAGATCTATGGGGGCAGGAGCAGCTCTGGGGCACATGTGGGTCAGATCTATGTGTTAGGAGCTGCTGTGGGGCACATGTGGGTCAGATCTATGGGGCAGGAGATGCTGTGGGGCAGATGTGGGTCAGATCTATGGGGCAAAAGCTGCTGTGTGGCAGATGTGGGGTCAGATCTATGGGGCAGGAGCTGCTGTGGGTCAGATGTGGGTCAGATCTATAGGTCAGGAGCTGCTGTGGCTGATGTGGGCCAGTTCTATGGGGCAGGAGATGCTGTGAGTCAGATGTATGAGGCAGGAGCTGCTGTGGGGCAGATGGGGGTCAGATCTATGGGGCAGGAGATGCTGTGGAGCAGATGTGGGTCAGATCTATGGGGCAGGAGCTGCTGTGGGGCAGATGTGGGTCAGATCTATGGGCAGGAGCTGCTGTGCTGCACATGTTGGTAGGGTCTATGGGGCAGGAGCTGCTGTGGGGCAGATGTGGGTCAGATCTATGGGGCAGGAGCTGCTGTGGGGCTGATGTTGGTCAGATCTTTGGGGCAGCAGCTGCTGTGGAGCAGATCTGGGTAAGATCTATGTCGCAGGAGCTGCTGTGGGGCAGACGTGGCACATATCTATGGGGCAAAATCTGCTGTGGCTGATGTGGGTCAGATCTATGGGGCAGGATCTCCTGTGGGGCTGATGTGGGTCAAATCAATGGGGCAGAGCTGCTCTGGGGCACATGTGGGTCAGATCTATGGAGCAGGAGCTGCTGTGGGGCAGATTTGAATCAGATCTATAGGGCAGGAGCTGCTGTGGGTCAGATCTATGGAGCAGGAGCTGCTGTGTGGGGCACATGTGAGTTAGATCTATGGGGCAGGAGATGGTGTGGGGCTTATGTGGGTCAGATGTATGGGGCAGGAGCTGATGTGTTGCGATGAGAAGTGGTCCCTATGTGTCCCTATGTGTCTATATGGGGTCTTTATAGGTCCCAATCGGTCTCTATGTGTTCCTATGGGTCTCTATGGAATCTCTATGTGGTTGCTATGGATCCCAATGTGTCTGTATGGGTCACTATGTGCCTCTGTGGGGTTTCCATGGGTTTCTATGGGGTCTCTATGTCTCTCTACGGGTCCCTAGTGGTCCCAATGGGTCCCTATGTGTTTCTATGATATCTCTCTTTTCCCCATATGGGTCCCAGTGTCTTTCTATGGGTCTCTATTGTACTCAGTGTGTCCCTATGAGGTTTCAATGAGTCTCTATGGAATTTCTATGGGTCCCATTGTTCCATGTGGCTAAGTGGCTCTATGGGGTCTCTGTGGGTCTCACTGGGGTCCTATGGGGTTTAATGCTGGCCTATGGGTCTGGACTTGTGGGGCAGAATAAGGGCACCTTTTATGTGTGGCAGAGTGACCTGAATGGATCTGGGGGTCAGAAGGTGATGAGAGGACTTTGCGGGCAGGATGCAATGAATGGATGATTCATCAGAACGAGATGGTGGCACTTGGGGGGCAGATTGGGGGTACTGGACATGGGGGGCAGGAGGACACAACTGGACTTGGGGGGCAGAATGAACTGAATGGACTTGGGAGGCAGATGGTGATGACTGGACTTGGGGGCAGAAAGAGAGGACTGTACTTGGGGGGCAGGATGTGATGAATGGACTTGTGGGGCAGAATGGGGGCTATGGTCTTGGGGGGCAGAAACATTGACTGGACTTGGGGGGCAGACTGAGAGTGGGGTGTCTATGGGGCTCTATGGGGTCTCTATGCGTCCCAGTGTCTCTCTATGTCCCCCTGTCTAGGTGGTAACTATACAGATGGTAACAAGATGGTAAACAAATGTGCAGAAGGTTCTAAGTGAGAGAGAAAACTCACCAGTGGTGATGCCTTCGCTGAGGAAGCTGGGGCGGTCTTCACTGCAGAGCGATGTCCAAGAGATGCTGCCTCACAGAATCACAGAATTCTCAAGGTTCAAAAAGGTGTAAGAGGCCATGCTTTTTAACATTACTGTCTCAAAGTTTGCTGAAAATGGACAAGTTCAGGCAAGTCCTGGCCAAGGTTGCAGGACTCCCTTTGTTGAGACACTCAGGAAGCAAGGTTCGAGAAATCCCTTTGTTTAGGAGATGGACAAGTCCGGGAAGCTACAAAGAGAGAGTAAGATGCTGATTAATGACCCTAAAAGTTGTCTTTTGTGTGGCGCCTATGTCAAGAAGATGGCCGATCTTGGAAGAATAATGGCACCTTACAGTGGCCTTTTGTGTTGGCCCATTCTCAAGGAAAGATTGACATCTCTGAGGAAATCACAGACTCTGACCAAGCACTTCCCGAAATGTCTCGAAAGGCTGGAAAGGAAGGGATAAAAAGGGCAGGACCAAAACCCGGTTTAGGTTTCTAAGTATCTGACTCATCAGATTCACTCCACCGTTGTCCTACTGCTGCCTTCTTGTCTTCTCCTGGGATTGCTGTCGAGACTCTGGCTCCATGAGACCTCGCTGCCCGAACACTCCGCTTCTAGAGATCACGGTACTCTGACCGCCTGCTCTGTGCTTCGCACCGATCTGCTGCTTGCGGCTGCTATCTGCTGTGCTCTTACCCCTACCAACGTAACAATGTCTTATGGGTCGCTGCTGCATCCAGGAGTGACTATTCCCCGCTTTTAAGCCATTATTGGGGCCTTTCTTTTCTACCTTTCTATCTCCTAGTTTCCGTCCCCATCACACCTAATTTTGGATATTGTCGCTCTCCCTTCCCCAGTTCCCTCAGCTTGTCTATCATTTCTAATTAAACTGCGGTCGGATCAAACATTTGAATTGCTCTTCTTAATCTCACGCCGGGCATAACAGCATCAAAAGAACCTTTACCTTCACTCCTAAATTGGAGCGAGACATTTTTTTATTGGCATAGTCGCAGGGATACTCGTCGATTGAGAGTGTTGTCCCCCATTGCTCTAAAACTTTTCTGTCATGTCTCTCCTGGAGCTGCAAGGGCGACTTGTTCTTGATAACTTCATTTTGACATTGAAGCACCTCTCCAGGCAAGGACCGCTCCACATTCTGAAACTTTTTTTTTTTTTCTTACGTGCTCTACCTCTCGGGGACGATATGAATAATTTTGACTGTTTGCCTTCTGCTTTACACGCTGTGCTGCCTCCCTGGGGAGGACTATCTCTGCTTGTGGTGGTTTTAAGAATCTGTGACGTACCCTTATTGGTTCTTTAGACAAAAGTTTTGTGTAGTGCGTTCTATGGGGGTTGGTGTCTGCTTCTCAAGAAGTTATTTACTTTGAGAAACGGCAGAAAGTTATTTCTACACCTTTGTGCCGAAGAGTTGAAGTTGTTCCTTGTGGCTTGCCAGGGATAGCCCAGGGACCGATTGAAGGTGTTTACACTTTCATTTGGAAGTGTACAGATGAGTCGTTTTGGTCTCTTTTGTGATAAAGGAGTGTTTGAGCAGTGTTGGTTTTGTTCAGTGCTTTGCACCTCTGAGGAGAATAAGAATCACCTTCCGCTCCTCCCTCAAGCGTAGATTTTGTTGCCTGAAGATTGTTGTTGTTGAGTAAAATTTACATTTTGCTATGGAAGGTGAAATTATGTTTGTTTGATATCCTCTTGAAAGCACGCGTCTCAGCCATTATCATCAGGGATTGGACTGGGCACGTGAAAACTCGATAATACAGACTTGCAGGACTGTTTCTGACCCGCATTTGCTTTACAACATGGGGCTCGTACCGAGCCGGGAAAGGCCAACATTCATTTATCTTCGTGCGGATACTCCGGTGCTGCTTTAAAAGCAGCCGTGGAGTTCCAGACCAGCAGTTTGAGGCGGAAAACCAGGACTATACAGTCGTTACAAGAAACAGTTAAAACACCAGGAACTCGTGAAAGCCTTGCAAAACCAAATTGGAAATCTAGAAGTACAATTGGAAAGAGAGAGACATAATTCGGCCTTGTTACAGATGGCTTTTAAGGAAAATGTTAACATATAAGTAGCGGGTAACACTGGATACTTCATGGCTGCACCACAAGGAAAACTGGATCCTCAGGAAGAACTGAAAGAAACGAAAGAAAGTTTTGATAAGACTGAAACCCCAATAGCCCCTCTGCGCCCTCTAATAAAAATAGAAGATACATTTGATAATGGTGAGGATCTGGATCCTCAAATGAATATTAAAGAAATTCCCTTTTCTGCCACTGAATTAGCAAAACTGAAAAAAGATTTTAGCCGCTCTCCAAAGGAATCAGAAACAGAATATGTATGGAGAGTCAGCTTAACTGGTGGAGACCAAATAATGTTAACCGAAAAGGAGGCTGAAGGTTACTGGGGGCCAGGAGTATTTTTAACTAGTAACAACCGTGCTCCCTGGTCCCTAACACAAAGGGCTGCCTATTGGGCAGGTGGTCTTAACGCTTTAGAAAGGGGAGACCCTCTTGCCATGAATGGGACAGATGATCAATTGGTTGAGAGTGTTCAAAAGGCTGCTTGTCTCCAAATGATGTATGATAGAAAGCTGCAGCCACATCATGAATCACCTATGATGATGCCTGTTGATCCTGAAAGGATGACTCCTTTAATCAGGGGACTACCAGAATCACTGAAACCTATAGGCATACAACTACAAGGAAAAATACAAGCTATGCCTCAGGGAGAAAGAACCCTGGCAGCATTAGAAGGAACTGGCACCTCAGGCCATTTGCAGTCAGGGTATAAGGTATGGACATGGGGGGAGGTTGCCCAAGAGTTGATTCATTATGAAAGGAAATCTGGGCCTGTGGCTTCTTCCAGTAAATCTGAGCCAAGGGAAGTAAGGCTCGCAGCAACCACCCTTGCTCCTAGGCCACCTAGTGAACAGTGATGCAGGAAACTTAAAAGTAGTTTATAGAAACAAGTAAAGGAAACTTAAAGGTAGTTTATAGAAATAAGTAAAAGAAACTTAAAGGTAACAAGTAAAAGAAACAAGGGGCCTGAGAGAGCAGGGAGGATGCAGATAAGGAGTGAGACCTCACGGACGACCAGAAGAGGAGTTGCATTCCCCCTGATAAGAACAAGAGGGGGTCTGCATGCTAAAGACAAGAGGGGATCTGTATGCTAAAGAGATATTGAATATGCATCAGAATTCCTAGAACCATTGACTATGTATTAGAAGTCTAAGAAACCATTGAATATGTATCAGAACTCCGAGAAGTCATTGACTATGTATTAAATGTACCTATATCTGTGTCACGATTTTACAGGTCGGTGTGCAAGTTTGGAGGAGCTATCCCCCTTGCACCTGGCACTGCGCAACGCTGGAATAAACATACCTGATTTATAACCCATCTCTGGATTATAGAGTTTGATTCCGCAAGTCACTAGTCCAAACCTCAGTGGAACTGGAAGGGTCTCATTGCCAGTAAGAACAAGTAGGAGAAATATTGATCATAAATGTAATGGTCTCTGGACACTGGGCTGGCAAAAGGGTGTTCCACGAGATTTGATGAATGGATTACCCACAGTCAGGCTAGAGAAATTAGTTAACTTGTGGCCAGAACAAAAGCCCAAGGAAAGTTGATACTTTCACCGCCCCCCGCCCACCCCCCCAGCCCCCGCCCCGATGAGAGGGAGGTGGGGGGGGAATACAGTGGAGGGTGGATGTGTTAGAAAGCTCACAACAAAAGACGATAATTGTATTAACAAAGCCCCCAAAGGGCGAGTTGTCTTGTTTTCTTTTACAGAAGATCCCCGCAGGACCTTCACGGAACAGAATGGCTTGTAGCTGATTTTAACCATTTGTGTTTTGTGACAGAAAAATTGAAGATGTGATCATGCTAGAATACTGATATATCTCTTTATTACATATTTGGTTGCAATAGTATTATGTTTTTGTTTGCTGTAGTTGTGAGTTGTGATTGATATCCAGTCTTTGAGATCTGTTTAAACTTTCACAATGTGGGTTCAGAGTTTATTTTCAGCTCATCCTGGCTTTCTGGCTCCTCCTTTGTACAGTGATAATCATTCCTTTTTGGACCCCTTCGTTTCACCCTTTTGCGTCTAACTTGATTGTGATTTGCATGTAAACTCCATGGTGTGTCCAAATTCCTAAATGATTGGGAAAATGAGAGCAATGGGATCCTATTCTAATATCACGCAATCACAAGAATTACCCGGGTTGGAAGGGACTCAAGGATCAATGTTAGTTCCCAACCCCCCCTGCCTAGCAGGGCCACCTAAACATACACCTTACTCAGATCAGGTTGCCCAGGGCCCCGTCCAACCTGCGCTTGAACACCTCCAGGACGGGGCATCCACAACCGTCACGTGGGCAGCCTGTTCCAGGACCCGTAACCACCCTTCTAGTAAGAACCTTTCCCTAAATCCAACCTAAATCTTCCCTCCTTCAACTTAAAACCACATTTCCCCTCTAGTCCTTGCTATTTAGTCAGGCCTTTCGAAAGAGTTTACTCCCCTCCATGGGAGGTAAGTTCCCTTCAGGTACTTGAAAGGCTGCAATGAGGTCACCCGCAAACCCTTCTCTTCTCCAGCTGAAACAAACCGCAACTCCTTCGCCTGTCCTCGATAGGGGAGGTGCTCCAAGCCCCCTGATCATCTTTGTGGCCCTCCTCTGGACCCTTTCCAAAAATCTCCATATCTTTTTTGTAACTGAGGCCCACACCTGGACACCAGTACTCCAGATGCGGGCCTCACAAGAGCAAGAGACGAGAGGACGATCAGCCTCCGTATCCCTGCTGACCACCCCTCTCCTGATGAGAGCCCAGATCCCATTTAGCTTTCGGGCTGCCAGAGCGCACTTGGCTTGGCTTTTTTTCAATCGTTAAGGATTTCGTCATCTATCACGGACCCCTAGGTCTTTTTCCAGCCGAGCTGCTCTCAAGGACACTCCTCCCAGCTGACACGGTGCCTGGGTTCTTTCCGGTCCCAGTGCAAAACCTTGCATACTTTTGCCATGTTGAACCTCATTAGGTTCACCCGATGCCCAGCTTTCCATGCCTGTCAAAGTCCCTGCTGAATGGCCATTTTGTATCCCTCCACCGTATCAGACTGCACCGACTCAGCTTAGGTTGATCAGCAAACGTCTGCTCAGGGTTGCGCACCTCCATTGCCTCAGTCGAGTCTTAATAAAGATGTTTAAAAGGTAGCACCTGCGTCCCAGGAACAGCCCGTTGAGGGACACCGTCTCGTTACGGCCTCCACCCTGGACATAGAGCCATTGACCACCACCCTCTGTCTGCGCGCCCTTTCAACCAATTGGCTTATCCAGTTAGTGTACCACCCATCAGAATCCACCTCCTCCAACCAATTTGGAGTGAGGATCGTTGATGTGGGACCATGTCAAAGGCCTTGCTCAGGTCCAGGTAAATGACACGGTCGATGCCTTCCCTTTATCCACCAACGCCTTCACCCATCATGAAGGCCACAAGATTAGTTAAGCATAATATCTGTTTAGAGCTGGGTCAACTAAAAAGTGAAATTGTATCATTCAAACCCTCTTTGCACTGGATGCTTCATCCAGCTGTCTCATCAGTCCAGCAGTCTCCTGCCAAAACACGGTTGTTGGAAAGTGTTGAGTTTTTGATAAGAGATGGTGTAATGCTTTCTGGCGATTACTCCACTCTGATATTTAAATGATGGGGTATCCCACACTATGTTTGCCTGACTATAACAGTCTTAAACTTGACCAACACTAGGTATTTATATCTATCAACAACCTTGAACTGCTTTGGCAATGCTCAAGTGGAAAGCTTGTCCTGATACAGATATCCCTATTTTACATTGTTTATGTATTACTATTGGTATTTGTTAAATGTATGGTTGTTCTTCAGTGTACGGAGCTGTTCCTTATCACTTTCTACTTGTATCATTTCATTATGAAATGTTTGTGTCACCCCTTCTGAAGAAATCACAGTGGTGATGTCTGTAGCAATTAAATGATTCCACCTGCGTGCAGGTCAACATTTGGAAGCTCTACTTCTTAATCTCACACCGGCATAAATATCAAAAGAAACCTTTGCCTTCACTCCTAAATTGGAGCGAGACAACAAACTTGCTACCTCCTGCTCCCCACATAGTAGCCACCTCCTTTGCCCTACAAATGTGCCACCTCTCTCCCCACTTAGTTCCTCCTTACTTGCCCCACCTTTCATTCCTGTCCCACAACCATCCATCTCCTGCCCCACCATTACCACCTCCTGCCCCACAATTTCCACCTCCTGCCCCACAAGTGCCACAACCTGCTCCACAATTTCAACGTCCTGCCCGCCAACTTCTACCTCTTTTCCCTACAAGTGCCACCTTGGCCTGCGCCCCCACAAGTGTCACCTCCTGTCCTACAAGTGCCACCTCCTGCCCAAACAACTACCACACTTCCTGCCCCCACAAGTTCAGCCTGCTGCCCTACCATGCCACCTTCCTGCTCTCAAGTTCCACCTCCTGCCACACAAGTTCCACCTGCTGCCTCCACAAGTGCATTTCGCTGCTTTCACAAGTTGCCACTTCCTGCCCACAGTGCAAACTTCATGCCACAGACAGTGCCCACTACCTGCCCCACAACTTCTCACCTCACTTGCGCCTAACAAGTGCCATGTCCTGCCCCCGCAATCTTCCACTTCCTCCCCAAAAGTGCCAACCTCCCACCCCACAAGTGCCACCCCCTAGCCACAAAGGCAACCTCCCGCTCCGCAAGTTCCACCTGCACGCCCCACAAATTTCCACCTCTGCCCACAAGTGCCACAAGTTGCCATCTCCTGCCCTACAAGTGCCATTCCTGCCCTATAAGTGCCACCTACCGGCCACAACATTCCTGCCTGATCCCCTAGCCCCACAACTAGTGCCCAAACTGTTCCTGCCCCACAACTTCCACTCTCTTGCCACATCTGCACTTCCTGCCCCACAAAATTCCAACCTCCCGCCCCACAAGTGCACATCGTGCCACACAACATCCACCTCCTAACCCACAACTACCAACTCTGCCCCACAACTTCCACCTCCGGCCCCACAATTGCAACCTCCTGCCCCACAACTGCCACCTCCCACCCAACAAGTGCCACCTCCCGCCCCACAAGTTCCACCTCCTGCCCCACAAGTGCCAACTCCTGCCCCACAAGTGCCACCTCCTGCCCCACAAATGCCACCTTCTGCCCCACAAGTGCCACCACCCGCCCCACAACTTCCACCTCCCGCCTCACAAGTGCAACCTCCAGGCCCACAAGTGCCACCTCCAGATCCACAAGAATTAACTCCTGCCCCACAAGTGCCACCTCCTTCCCCACTAGTTCCTCCTCCTGCCCCACCTTTTTACTTCCTGCCCCACACCATCCAAATCCTGCCCCACAAGTGCCACCTCCCGCCCCACAAATCCAACTCCTGCCCCACAAGTTCCACCTCCCGCCCCACAAGTTCCACCTCCTGCCCCACAAGTGCCACCTCCTGCCCCACATCATCCACCTCCTGCCCCACAAGTGCCACCTCCTGCCCCACAATTGCCAGCTCCTGCCCCACAAGTGCCACCTCCTGCCACACAAGTGCCACCTCCCACGCCACAAGTTCCAACTCCTGCCCCACAAGTGCCACCTCCCGCCCCACAACTGCCACCTCCCGCCTTAAAAGTGCCACCTCCCGACCCACAAGTGCCTCCTCCTGTCCCACAGTTGTCACCTCCCGCTCCACAAGTGTCAAATCCTGCCACACAACTTCCACATCCAGCCCCACAAGTGCCACCTCCCACCCCACAACTTCCACTTCCCGCCCAACAACAGCCTCCTCCTGCCCCACTTTTCCACTTCCTGCCCCACAACATCCACCTCCCGCTCCACAAGTGCCACCTCCTGCCCCACAAGTGCCACCTCCTGCCCCACAAGTGCCACATCCCGCCCCACAAGTTCCACCTCCTGCCTTACAAGTGCCAATTCCTGCCCTACAAGTGCCAGCTCATGCCCCACAAGTGCCAGCTCCTGCCCCACAAGTGCCACTTCCTGCCCCACAAGTACCTCTTCCCTCCCAACAAGTTCCAATTTCCGCCCCACAAGTGCCACCTCCTGCCCCACAAGTGCAACCCCCGCCCCACATGTGCCACATCCTATCAGTCACAACCCACAACCACAACAAGCCAAGACTATTGCAACCAAAAGATGTAACACAGAGGTATTCAGTATTCCGGCACAGTCACATCTTCGGTTTTTCTCTCACAGAACACATATGGGTAAAGGCAGCTCTCAGCCATTCTGTGCTAAGTCGAGGTCACACGGGGATCCTCTGTAAAATAAAACAAGACCCCAACTTGCCTTTTGGGGGCTTTGTTAATATGGTTAATGGTTAAAAATGAGGGAATAATTGAGCAAGTGTTAATTCTATATTCCTTTTCCCGGGCACCCTTAGCTTCCAGTGTATTTATTAAGAGGTTCCACTAAGGTTAGGGACACTGGCCTCAGGATAGCTGGTGAGTCGACACAGGCTGGCCAGGGAGAGAAGTGTTTCCCTGGTTAACAGCAACTGGACGTGACTGCACGGGCAAATGGCAAGGGTGGTGGGTGAGCCTTGGGACAGAAAGATGTTAAATCGAGGACTTCTCCTTTTGTTGTAAGCTTCTCTAATACTCCACCTTTCACTGCCCTTCCCCGCGCCTCCTGCCTACCTTGCGGCTGGGAGGTGGGCGAATGCAATCAGCTTTTCTTGAGCTTTTTGGAGCTTTTGTCTCTGGCACCAGTTAACTGATTTCTCTAACCTGACTTGTGGTAAATCCACCCATCAAATCTCGGGGGAACGGCCCTCTTGACAAGCCCAGTGTCCAGAGACAATTACATTTATGATCAATATTTGCCTACCTGTACTTACTGGCAATGACTGCCCAGTGAGACCCTTTCCAGCCCCATTGAGCTTTGGGCTGGGTGGCCCAGGGGCAAGGCTGACTGCTGCAAGCCTCACTCCCTTGGCTCACACTTACTGGTGGAAGAAATCACCAGCCCATATTTTCCTGCCACAGGTTATTAAGACTCGCTTGGGCAACCTCCCCCCCAGATGTCATACTTGTAGTCCTGACTGCAGATGGTTGGATGTTACAGTTGCCTGATCTAATCAGCGCCCAGGTTGTCTTTCTCCCTGGGACACAGCCTGTATCTTCCCATTTGCAGTTGTATGGCCT
>NC_029530.1:11399642-11404524 GCF_001577835.2 Coturnix japonica | reverse complement strand
TCCCATCCCACAAGTTCCACCTCCTGCCCCACAAGTGCCACCTCCTGCCCCACAAGTGCCACCTCCCGCCTCACAAGTGCCACCTCCTGCCCCACAAGTGCCACCTCCTGCCCCACAAGTGCCAACTCCTGCCCCACAAGTGCCAACTCCTGCCCCACTAGTGCCACCTCCCGCCCCACAAGTGCCACCACCCTCCCCACAACTTCAACCTCCTTCCCCAAAACATCCACCTCCCGCCCCACAGGTGTCATCATCTGCCCCACAACTGCCACATCCCGCCCCACAAGTGCCACCTCCTGCCCCACAATTGCCACCTCCTACCACACAAGTGCCAACTCCTGCCCCACAAGTGCCACCTCATGTCCCTCAATTTTCACCTTATGCCCCAAAAGTGCCACCTCCCGCCCAACAAGTGCAACATCTCGCCCCACAAGTGCCACCTCGAACCGCACAATTGCCACCTCCTTCCCCATATCAACCACCTCCCATCCAACAAGTGCCACCTCCTGCCCCACAAGTGCCAACTCCCAACCCACAAATGCCAAATCCTGCAATGCAACTTCCACCTCCTGCTCCACAAGTGCCACCTCCTGCCCCACATCATCAACCTCCTGCCCCACAAGTGCCACCTCCTGCCCCACAAGTGCCACCTCCTGCCCCACATCATCCACCTCCTGCCCCACAAGTGCCATTTCCTGCCCCACAAGTGCCACCTCCCACCCCACAAGTGCCACCTCCCGCCCCACAAGTTCCACCTCCCGCCCCACAAGTGCCACCTCCTGCCCCACAACTTCCATCTCCCACTCCACAAGTGCCACCTCCTGCACCACAAGTGCCACCTCCTGCCCCACAAGTGCCATCTCCTGCCCCACAAGTGCCACCTCCTGCCCCACAAGTGCCACCTCCTGCCCCACAAGTGCCAACTCCTGCCCCACAAGTGCCACTTCCTGCCCCACAAGTGCCACCTCCTGTCCCACAAGTGCCAACTCCTGCCCCACAAGTGCCACCTCCCACCCCACAAGTGCCACTTCCCGCCCAACAATGCCACATAACTGACCCACAAGTGCCCACAATCATCCGTTTCACAAGTGCCACCCTCCGTGCCCCAGCCAACCCACCACCTCACGCCCGCACAAGGCCGCAGGCTCCTGCCCACATGTCCCAGGCTCCTGCCACAACTTCCAACCGTCCTGACCCCACCAAGTGGCCAGAATTGTTCCAAACCTGCTCCCAGCGGTCTCTGCTTGCTCGGGACATTCCGCGGAGGCGTCCGGGGTCCTCACCGCGGAGTTTCACTGCCGCCGGATGGTCCAAGTCCGCTCCTGGAGGGCTCTCTGATCACTCCAACGTCCGCCGCGGGGGCCGTCCCGTGATTTCAGCCGCCCGCCGGCTCGAGTGCTTCCGGCTCGGTCCAACCGCTCCATGCCAAGCTCCAATCAGTCAAGACGTTCCGAGGCCCGCGGGGGGTCTAAGCCGTGACGGGCTCGATGACTCCAAGCAACGGTCAAACTCTTCTGCAAGTACGCTCGGCTGCGGGACGTTCCGCACGCGGCGTCCTGAGTACTCAAAGCCGCGGCAGATGAGTGCGCGGGCATACGGTCCACCTTTCCCGGCAGTCTCCGCGTTCAGGTCGGACGTTCCGCGGCCGGCCGTCTGGGGTTATAGCCGCGATGGCTTGAAGTGCTCCAGCACGGTCCAACCTCTCCCGTCAGGCCCGTGCTCGGTTCGACGTTCTGCCACGTGAGTCCGGGGGTACTCAGAGGCGGCGGCTCGAGAACTCTGGCACCTTCCAACCTCTCCCTGCGGCGCTTGCCATTCGGTTCGGACGTTCCGGGCGGGGCGGCGTCCCAGGGGTCCTCAGTCGCGGCGCGCTCGTGAGTGCACTGGCATGCTCCAACCTCTCCCTGACAGGCTCCACTTGGCCGGACCATTCTGGCACATTGCGACGTCCGAGTGGGTCATCCGTCGCTGCTGCGGCGGCCTCCGAGTGCGGCCAGTCAAAACGGTGTTCTCCAACTCTCCTTTCAGGGCGTCGCTCAGGGCTGCGGCTGGACTTTCCGGCCGGCGGCATCTCCGGCCGTATCAACGGTGGCGGCTCGAGTGCGCCGGCACGGTCCAACCGCTCCCGGCGGCTCCGTTAAGCTCAGACATTCCACGGCGGCGTCTGGGGGTCTCAGCCGCAGCTGACATGTGCCGCCTCCCGCCCCACAAGTGCCACCTCCGCCCCACAACATCCACATCCTGACAGACACAATGTTACATTCCAGCCCCACAAGTGAACACCCCCAGCCCACAAAGTTCTACTTCCCCTGCCCCACATCGTGCCATCCTCCTGCCTCAAGCAACAATCCACGTCCACCTTACAAGTGCCACTCCTGCCCCACAAATGCAACTCATGCCCACAAGTGCCACCTCCTGCCTGACTTAGTGGTCAGCTCAAACCAACAAGTGCCAACCTCCTGCCCCACAATTCCCTATTTCCCCTGCCCCACAAGTGCACCTCCCTGCCCGCACAAGTGCCACAACCTTCCACCTCCCCACAAATCCAGAAAGTGCTGCCTCCCTGCCCACAACTTCAACCTCCTTTACCACAAGTGGCACCTCCTGCCCCACAAGTGCCTCCTCCTGCCCACAAGTGAGACCTCCAGCCCCAAAGTGCCACCTCCGCCCCCAACAATTGCCATTTTCCTGTCCAACAAGTGCCACCTCCCGCCCCCACAAGTGCCACAACTTCCACCTCCCACCCAAAAAGTGCTACCTCCTGCCCGCATACTTCAACCTCCTTTACCACAAGTGCCTCCTCCTGCCCAACAAGTGCCACTCCTGCCACAACGCCACCTTGAAAATGCCAACAAGTTCCACCTCTCGACCTACAAGTGCCACCTCTCACCCACAAGTGCCACCTTCCTGCNGCCCCACAAGTGCCACCTCCTGACACACAAGTGCAACCTCCTGCCCACAAGTTCCACCTGCAGCGCCTTAATTACCAACTCCTGCCCCTCAAGTGCCACAAGTGCCAATTCCTGCCCCACAAGTGCCACCTCCTGCCCCACAAGTGCCACCTCCTGCCCCATAAGTTCCACCTTACGCCCCACAAGTGCCATCTCCTGCCCCACAATTGCCACCTCCTGCCCCACAAGTGCCACCTCCCGCCCCACAACTTCCACCTCCCGCCCCACAAATGCCACCTCCTGCCCCACAAGTGCCACCTCTTGCCCCACAAGTGCCAAATACTTCCCCACAACTTCCACCTTCTGCCCCACTAGTGCCAACTCCTGCCCCACAAGTGCCACCTCCCACCGAACAAGTTCCTCCCCTTGTCACACAACTTCTACTTCCTTCCCCACAACTTCCACCTACTGCCCCACAACTGCCACCTCCTGCCCCACAAATGCCAGCTCCTGCCCCACAAGTGCAACATCCTACCCCACAAGTGCCAACTCCTGCCCCACAAGTGCCACCTCCTGCCCCACAAGTGCCACCTCCTGCCCCACAACTTCCACCTCCTGCCACATCTGCCACTTCCTGCCCCACAAATTCCACCTCCCGCCCCACAAGTGCCAAATCCTGCCCCACAACTTCCACCTCCTGACCCACAACTTCCAACTCCTGCCCCACAAGTGCCACCTCCTGCCCCACAAGTGCCACCTCCTGCCCCACAAGTGCCAGCTCCTGCCCCACAAGTGCCACATTTGTCCACACCACTGCCACCTCCCGCCCCACAAGTTTCACCTCCTGCCCCACAAGTTCCACCTCCTGCCCCACAAGTGCCACCTCCTGCCCCACAAGTGCCACCTCCTGCCCAACAATTTCCAACTCGTGCCCCACAATTGCCACCTCCTGCCACACAAATGCCACCTTCTGCCTCAAAATGCCACCTCCTGCCCAACAACTCCAACCTCCCGCCCCACAAGTACCACCTCCTGCTCCACAAGTTCCACCTCCTGCCCCATAAGTTCCACCTTACGCCCCACTAGTTCCTCCTCCTGCCCCACCTTTTTACTTCCTGCCCCACATCTGGCCACCTCCCGCCCCACAACTTCAACATCCCGCCACACAAGTGCCAACTCCTGCCCAAGTGCCTCCTCCCACCCCACAAGTGCCAACCCTTACCCCACAAGTGCCAACTCCTGCCCCACATCATCCACCAACCGCCCCACAAGTGCCACCTCCTGCACCACAAGTGCCACCTCCAGCCCCACAAGTGCCACATCCTGCCACATAAGTGCCACAACCAACCCCACAACTTCCACCTCCTGCCCCACAAGTGCCACCTCCCACACTACAACTACCAACTCCTGCCCCACAATTGCCACCTCCCGCCCCACAAGTGCCACTTCGTGCCCCACATGCGCCACATCCCGCCCCACAAGTGCCACCTCCCTGCTCACGAGTGCCACCTCCCGCCCCACAACTTCCACCTCCTGCCCCACAACATCCACCTCCCGCCCCACAAATTCCAACTCCTGCCCCACAAGTTCCACTTCCTGCCCCACAGGTTCCACCTCCTGCCCCACAAGTGCCAACTCCTGCCCTGCAACTTCCACCTCCTGCCCTTCAAGAGCCACTTCTTGCCCCACAAGTTCCAACTCCTGCCCCACAAGTGCCAACTCCTGCCCCACAAGTGCCACCTCCTGCCCCACAACTTCCACCTCCCGCCCCACAACTGCCACCTCCTGCCCCAAAACTTCCACCTCCTGCCCAACAATTTCCACCTCCTGCCCCACAAGTGCCACCTCCTGCCCCACAAGTGCCACCTCCTGCCCCACAAGTGCCACCTTCTGCTCCACAAGTGCCACTTCCTGCCGCACAAGTGATACCTCCAGCCCCACAACTGCCACCACCCGCCCCACAACTTCCACCTCCCGCCTCACAAGTGCCA
>NC_029530.1:11393676-11394623 GCF_001577835.2 Coturnix japonica | reverse complement strand
AAGTGCCACCTCCTGCCCCACAACTTCCACATCCAGCCCCACAAGTGCCACCTCCTGACCCACAAGTGCCACCTCCCGCCCCACAACTTCCACCTCCTGCCCCACAACTTCCACCTCCTGCCCCACAACTTCCACATCCTGCCCCACAAGTGCCGACTCCTGCCCCACAAGTGCCACATCCTGCCCCACAAGTGCCACCTCCTGCCCCACAAGTGCCACATCCTACCCCACAAGTGCCACCTCCTGCCCCACAAGTGCAACATCCCACCCCACAAGTGCCAACTCCTGCCCCACAAGTGCCACCTCCTGCCCCACAAGTGCCACCTCCTTCCCCAAAACATCCACCTCCAGCCCCACAGCTGCCACAACCCGCCCCACAACTTCCACATCCTGCCCTACAAGTGCCAGCTCCTGCCCCACAAGTGCCAGCTCCTGCCCCACAAGTGCCACATTTTGCCACACCACTGCCACCTCCTCCCCCACATCATCCACCTCCTGCCCCACAAGTGCCACCTCCTGCCCCACAAGTGCCATCTCCTGCCCCACAGGTGCCACCTACTGTTCCACATCATCCACCTCCTTCCCCACATCATCCACCTCCTGTTCCACAAGTGCCACCTCCCACCCCACAACTTCCACCTCCTGCCCCACAAGTTCCACCTCCTGCCCCACAAGTGCCATCTCCTGCCCCACAACTTCCACCTCCTGCCCCACAAGTGCCACCTCCTGCCCCACAAGTGCCACTTCCTGCCCCACAAGTGCCACCTCCTGCCCCACAAGTGCCACCTCCTGCCCCACAACTTCCACCTCCCGCCCCACAAGTGCCACCTCTCGCCCCACAAGTGCCACCTCCTGCCCCACAAATGCCACCTCCTGCCCCACAACTTTCACCTCCTGCCCCACAAGTGCCACCTCCCGCCCCACAAGTGCCACGTCCTTCCCCACAA
>NC_029530.1:11392733-11393651 GCF_001577835.2 Coturnix japonica | reverse complement strand
CACAAGTGCCACCTCCTGCCCCACAAGTGCCACCTCCTGCCCCACATGTGCCACATCCTGCCCCTGTGAAAGACAGAACTGGTTTTCTTTTGTTGTCTCAAAGCTTGCTTTCGTGAGGCCTTTCTGATGATAAGACTCTGACAGGCAACTGCCAACTATCCAGGAGGGTGAATGGTGGGTGTTATCGTATCATCCCTGCTTAGGACTGCAAAGATAAGCAGGAACAAGACAAGCAGTCTTTTCCAGGGGTGCTGCTGGGAGGAGCAGACCCCTGCAGAAGATGGTAAATCTTGTGTCTGGCAACAGAGACCTCCAACCCTTGCTGGCTTATCTATGGGACAGGAATGTCAGAAAAGTTCGTTTTAAATCTTTTTACAAAGAAGCGTTTGTTAAGAAGAAGAAGAACCCCCACCGAAATGGGGGATAAAAGGCCCTCGCTAAACTGGGGACTTTGGAGACAAACTCCCAAAGACAACTTTGACGGAGAATTCCCTGAGGGGAAAACTTTGTCGGAAGAACCCCGGGACCGGCTTGCTGCGGAACTCCCTGGCTGTCTCCCATCCCCTGCGGCGATCAGAGGAGTTCCTGAGATCATCGGACCTACTGTGTACCTCGCTGGACCCACGCTGGTGACTATCTCTTTCGCTCTCTGCAAAGACTCCTTGCTTATATTTCCTACTTTCCCTACCGCCTACCTTCCCTTCCCCAACTCCCTAAAAACGGCTAGGACGTTAATAAACTGGTTGGACCAACATTTGAACCGTTGCTTCTTAATCTCACGCCGGGTATACACATATCAAAGAACCTTGCCTCTCTCCTACAAATTGGAGCGAGACAGCCCCACAAGTGCCAATTCCTGCCCTACAAGTGCCAGCTCATTCCCCTGAAGTGCCAGCTCCTGCCCCACAAGTTCCACCT